>NC_060208.1:35178076-35490769 GCF_021130785.1 Homalodisca vitripennis
TTATCTTTATCGATTTTATTAATGTACTGTTATGTATTAACGTATAGAGTATAATTATGTTAATCTATTACTTGAGCGTACTATTATCAATCAGTTAGTAAACATTACAATTATTTTATATTATTTACTTTTGATGATGCCATATTTGAAGTTTTCATTATATTTTTGAAACCAGAGCAAATAATTACATTCATGTATCGTACGAAGCGTACGCTGAGAAATTACATTAACTGTATTGCGAATTGAATTGCATCAGGTTTACAACCGGTTTCCATTCATTGCGCATAGTGAGGCATCCAAATACCGAACTTGATATGATGTTATAACTTCGTAATTCTAAGTGCGTTACTAAAGATCCAAATTGTAATAAAAACAGGCAAACCGGCATAACAAAGTTAACTCATTTAAGAATAGGTTGGAGTAATTAAGAACCACCATTTATGAACATTATCTTATTCGAGTTAAAAATACCTATAGTTATATTTTATGTTCTTTAAAAAAAAATTTAACATTTTCTGTATTATTGCTCGTTTTTCTTTATATAACATATATCGTTATTTTTCTAGTTATTCTTATCAGTTTCTAACGTTGGTAATATTGTTGCTCTTCCTGTCAAAAATGTCTTGACATTAAAGAATGTTAGAGTATTGTTCTGTACTTTTAAAAACAATACAATTGGATAGAAAAGACAATATTCCATCCTTTTACTCATACACTATACGTTTATAATGTTATTTTATCTATAAACCCAAATTTTACGTTTTATTCCACTTAACTGGTAGGATGAGTTTGCATTTTGTTAATTAATTTGGCAGAAAACAATCATTTTTAACCATACAAGTATTAAACAACGAGTTTGAATGAACCGTTTGGAAATAAACATTATGTAGATAGATAGATGTACATAATTTTTCTTTGTCCCTTATTATAACATACCTCTGAATTCTGCTTCAAATAATTACCACTTCTTGTGGAATTATCCAAAAACAATTTCTTTTTCCTGTCTTAAAAATTACATCTTAAAAGGGATGTGACCAAAATTTTGCCCAATTTTAGCCTTTTTTCAGATGTATGGTAATTTAAAATTTAACTTAATCGGAAATGTATAAAATATGTAACAATTTTTCAATGGCAAAGGCAGACAAACGAGCACGGAGAAGGGAGATTAGCGAATTCAATGTGGCTCCATATATAGTATTGTGTAGATAAGTGTAAATAGCAATGACTGATAAAGAGCTATCGGCATTGGTGTACACGTGGGGACCATACTCATTGAAACTGTCAAGTACCTAAATCATATCCACGTGTTTTCTATTAGTTAATATTTTTATACAAGTAAATTCTTTCCCCACTAATGGCGTATACTAGACTTCTGAATGCCATTATTATTAGCAATTAGGCCTATCGTATGCGTCAATGTCAGTTTAGAGATGTTACTCGTGGATTAAAGCAAAGTCTACAAATATATTTAGTCATTTAGTAGATCCTGTGTGTAGTATGCCTGCAGTACGATGGCTCGACAATCCGTTGACGAGATCGTTAAAGAAACGTTACACAAATAGTCATAAGAAATTATCGTAAATAAAAATAGAAGAATCAAATTTTGCATAACCGTAGTCCTCCTAAATAGTAACATAAATAAGTTAAGTAACTAAAGAACAGTTCTGGAAAGACTCCAGCCGTAATGGGATCACCATTATGCCTGGTAAAAGCTTTTTTTATTTAAGAAAAGGCTGATTAATGACACTTTTTCATCCCTTGATAGGAGACGGCATTTATGGAAATAGAAAAAGATAGAGGATCTACACAATATGCACAGTACTATAATTATTGTAGTTGAATAAAGAGCGTAAATTAATTGAAATGTTATATGAAACAGGAGAATTATTTAGTGACACTATGATTTTCTGCTTATTGTAACATCGTTTTCTAGTCGTGCTCAATCCCTTGTTCTAATCGTGATTGGGATATGAACGCAGATTTTTTAGTGACTAATAGCTTATCTTGTGCGCTTGAGAGCCATCACCAGGAGTTTCCCAGGCAGCTAAAAACTTGAGTATGGTGCTTGAGCATCGGCTGTAATAACCTTGAGTTTAAAACAACAAGAACAATGTTATGCATCAAAACACATCTAAGCCCTTATTTGTAATAGTAAAGATATGAGAGTTGCCAAAAAACAAATATAAATAACACATATCAAAACTCTTTTTCGTTTTTCTTGTAAAGTCTATATTTTTCAGTTTTCAAACCATTAAGGACAGTAAAGTTTGTGATTTTTCCTGCAGAAAGAATACAAGTATCAAAAAGTCTTTAAAAAAAGCATTGGGCTACTTATTAATTATATCTTCTAAATGAGATCTCCCAATTCTACGACGATGTAAGGACATAATTGTGTTTTTGAGGTTTACCATTTTATCTTATTGGGCTAAAATCAAGATGCTTACTAGTACACCCGACTCTTAATATTACAGCCAGAGCTGAGGGGGCTGTGCGGCGTAAGTACTCTAGCCATCTACCCCACACATGACAGTTAATATACTCACTATTATCTTTTATTTTTTAAATTAAAATTTTTAATTGCATCCTTTACATATCATCCTCAATTAATTGTTCCTATATTTATTCGTACCGATTCCATTAGTACTGGTAACAAGAAATCAAAAAAAAGAAAAAGTAACAAAAGTTATATTTCATTCAACACATTCTCGAACCTTCAGGTTGATTAGCCTTTTTAAGCGGTTTGAACAATATATCTACCTAGAAATATGATACCGACTTTGTTAATTTGAGTGCACAATGCAAAGTCATGTGTGATGAATTGAGTTGACGCTAGAAAGGACAACTGCCAGTTGACCTGAGGTTCAATATGACCCTGAGTACTTAGAGTGGTTTGCTTGTATAGTATGTGTCTATTTTCTTGACCTTTCCATTCTGACCATTTACGTATAATAGGCAAAGCTGACCACTTGGCAAACCCCATATTAAAGATTTCTGCTTGTTATCTTGTCACAAAACTACAAATGTATTACATTCTCAGTTTCTTCCAGTTCCATTTCTGATTATGTGAATATAAAACGAACAAAATTTAAATGTCTATGCAAATTAATTATTAAAGAGATTAGAATGAATAAAAAAAAACATCAATTGGGTTGAAAAGAATAGGACTTACAACATACTTCAATTAGTCAGACATGTTAGTGTGCTTTTGATATGTAAGACATTTCTGGTCTCAGTGACACCCTGGTACAATACTTTTATCAATTCAATTGCAGGACAGGTTACAATATAACTACAATATTACATGCAGCAGCAAAATAAAAACTACAATTATGGCGACATCAAGCGATAATCAACTAAAAGTGATTGCATACGATCAATTACTATAGTATAGTCTAATATACTATCTTTAAAGTTAATGAACACCAAAAGTACCACATTGTAAAATAATTGGCTGAGCTTTGGTGATGCCTATCATTTGAATGATTGGAAAAATTTTATTTCTGTCTGTTAGTCCGCATGATATGTAGAGAACGAACGAAGTGACGAATAGACTTGAAATGTTACAAGAAGCTTTATTTCAATATAGGTAACATCGACTTCAGGAGACTCACAGCTTACTGGCACCCATTGCTTTATAAATCTGAAGGGATCAATAGAGATGCCGTAGAGATAATGGCACCCCAGAAACTAACGGTTGTTGTCTTCCTATCAATCAATTGACACTTACATTGACATAATCCATAACTAACTTTTGATGAAGACCATGCATTTATCGATATTTCCGGCTTAACCAATATTTTAAAATTAATTACTTTAATATCTTTATTATGTTACACAACTTGTTACACTTATATTACATCGTAATCGTCGACATATTACGATCATCCACAATATGTACAACTTATAACATCAATATTATTTCAATGAAGGTCTTCGTATTAAAACTGTTCATGGTAAAAGTTTCTGTGATCTTGCCCTTTATAATTGTCAATAATGGACTGAACGTTAGCGAAGCCAATCTCTCGAGATCCTAGGAACATTTAATTTTCTTTTGTCTGTTTTTCTGCATGTCTTTCCATCCGCATGATATGTAGGAAACGAACTGATCTATAGATTTTAAATGTTGTGTGAAGTTTAATTTTTATATATCACCATTTCGACTTCGATGATGGTGGAAGTCACTCCACATGGAGTTTGACTGAGCAAATGAACACTTTTACATTTTTCTTACGTTGGCAGCTAAAAAAATCGTACAATAAATAAATTTGTTAACAAACTGAGTACAATCATTTTACATTTTAACATGAGACATAATAAACGCATTTATTATAGACTTTTGTATACAAAGTCAGTGAAGCCTGTTACTCATCAAATGGTGTGATGTACTCCTTGTATTAAATCAGAATGCTACTACTTTTTACCGGCTGAAAACAGGTTAAATTCTATCCTGGATTTTTTAGTACTTGTTTTGACGACATTTTTATAATGATCGACACATCACTGAAATCAGGTGTAGGCATATGAGAGCCTTAATACTGAAAAAGCACTACATAATAATGAAATTAGATGGTCTCATATGGCAGATTGGAAAGCTGACATATGTTTTATGATTGAGAGTGTTATTTAATTAGTAGAATGTTCTCAGCAGGGTGTGGCTCCGTCGCATCGAGTAAAACTCACACATTAATTAGCACACAGTGGATATGACCCTGCAAAACAGATTTAACATTAACACTAATACAGTATAAACTGCTCACCTTGTCCTTTGATGTCATAAAATACACCAAAGCTGCGGTCCGTAACAACTCCATCCACCATATCCACATGCCAACTGTAATTTTTCATTGGTTTGTTGCATGAAGACTAGTAAAATCCCACCTTGTTCTTCATTTTTATTATTGATGTTGAGATGGCACGATCTATGATTGAGCATTTGAGACATTTACTCTATTGAGTGTTACATTTCTCATTATTAAAAAATCTATAGGCCAGTTTGGCTGCAATGTGGCATCAAAGTGAATCTTGAATATAGTGTAACATCTAGGATAAAAGCTTTTCACAAATTAATGCAAACGACACTATCTTCTAAATTTTTAATGAATGGAGTTGATTAATGAACTTACGAATACTTCTCTACTAACATGTTGGGGTTGAAACCGTTAGAAATTAAGTTTTATTGTGTTCTCAAATATATTTCAAATATAGTTACCAAACAAGAAATAATCAAAACAAAGTGAACCAAAATTATGACAAACAAGAATTATACAAACAATCTGGAGTATACAAAATTAACTGTAGTAACTGTGAAAGCTATTATATTGGGCAAACTGGTAGAAATTTTAATAAAAGGTTTAAAGAACACATACAAGCTTTGAAAACAAATAAAATGTCTACAATAAAATCAAATTTTGCTGAACACTTATTGGAAACTGACCATAACTACACAAATATTAGAAAGAACATGGAAATTTTAGATATTGAAAGGAAAAGAGAGAAATAGAACACAAAAGAAGAATTACATATCTATCTAAATTATAATAAAGATCCTTATAACATTTTAAATAGTAATCTGAAAGATAAGACAAACCCAATTTAAAATAAAATTAAAATATTAAATACAGATTAGTAATCAAAAATTACAACTGTGTCATTTAAATTTAACATATGTTTAAATGGTCCACATGTGTATATTTAATTGTTTATTATTTATTTATTTAGAGGCTAATGTACACTGATGATGGTTGAATACCGAAACACGTGTATGTCAATAAAAACATTTTTTTTAAAGGGTTTTAGTTACTTTTCATTACATTAATTCAAATAGTAAATATAAATAAATAAATATATATATAGGGAAATGTTTTTCGGGTGTTGTGCCCACGCTTTCATGTAGATACATATCTTAGTTAATTATTATATTTTAACTAAATCAATCGTTCAGGACAATGCGGCAGTATGGGATACATCATACCCAGACTTTTCCCTTTGCTTCGAGAAGACCGTGCTGGTGTGGGTGCCTTGTCTGGTGTTGTGGCTGCTCTCACCTATAGAGATTTGTTTCATCCTCAAGAGCAAATGTCGGGACATCCCATGGGCCCCCTTGATAACAGCCAAACTGGTAAGTTCAGTCTTTGTTTTTTTTTGTTCTTAATATCTGAAGTCTCTCGAGTTATACTGGCTTGGAATTCTATTGCGTAGTAAATAAGCCAATAGTTTTGTGTTTAATAAAGCATAATATAATATGAGTTTTCATGCAATATCTATGTAATGCTATCCGCAATATTGGCACAAACAAGACATATAAATTTAGATTAAATGATGCCCCTATCTCGAAGAGCATGAGACAGCATTTTTGAACATCTGTGGATTTTCTGATTAGATAAATTTGAACATGGAATTGTTAATGAGTCATTGCCTATAGCAAGATTAATGATACAGCATCTTACTTACATCTCGGTTCATTTAAACTAGGCTATCGGCAGTGAAGATAATATATAAGCTGAGAGGGGATGTGCACTAATGTATAAAGTAATGTATACAAATGACTTAGACAGTATAAAGTTCAGCAGCAACCCCATCTAGTAGAGTCATTTTGGAAAAATAAGTAGTCTACCTTGCAAGAGGTCGGGGGATTGTGAGGTGCTTATATCAAAATTTGTTTATAATTGTTAAAACCGTAAAAGATTGTTATATGGTACTATACCATGTCAAAACAGTTAAAATCTTGTTGACCACTGCATGTTTTATGGCAAAGGTTACATCATCACATGGTTATAAACACGTGACAATGTTCTACATGGGTTGGAAAAAGTTAAAATAAAAAATAACTCTCATTCAAACATGCAGGACAAATACGAAAAACAAACACACCCTAAATATTATTATTTTGAAAATTCACAGATCTAATTCAATTCTTAATCAATTTGTACAGATCAATATTAATGTGATATGGATTTTTTTATTTGTACCAAAAGTTTGATAAATATTTTACAGACAAATAATCAAAAAAATATTAAAAGTGCAAAGTAACTAGAATTTAATATTTTACTTCAAAAATAGGTGCCATATAATTTTCTAAAATTAAAATACTGTTTCTATTATGATTTTTATTTGAAGAGAATTTAAATCTTGTGACAATTATAACGTTTTACATCGAACCTCTACAATAATATTTTGCTTTCTCAAAAAGGTTTCTCACACAATCAGTACCATTAATAAATATATATTAAGTAAAATTTTGAATATCAAAAGTAAAAAAAATTATTTGGACATCTGAATGTATGATCATGAGTTGTTTAGTAACAACGAGATTGAGTCACTCAATTTTTTTTATAAATTAGTATAAATATCACATATTTTTGTTCTTTAAAAGATAATTTACTTGTAACCCTTTAAAATATATAAGTATTCTATTTATAGTTAATTAACCTTCCATCTTTGACCCATGTTCTTCTTTGTTCAATATTTTGTTTGCTTCTACAATTATTTCATGGGTGTGGCTGTGTACCCTTCTCTTAACGTTTACCTCTTATGCCTTGTTTGTATGTGTCTTACTGTAGTTTCAGGCAGTTACTTTGAACCATTTAATGCTGAATTAACTGTTGTATATTGTATTTTCTTTTGGGAAACATTTTTTTGTGAAGTATTTAAACCCTCCATGACCCCTACTCTCCAGTCTGGTGTACTTCTCTTCTTCATTGTTGGATCGTGGGCCCCCTATCATCAAAGGGTGAATCCACTGTTCCAAAGCTTATAACCTACTTTTTCGTATATACTTTAAGGACATGAAGTATATTAGTATGTTAACAAATGCTTTTTTGGATTTCGAGAAAGGTTAAAACAATAAATGAATTGTTATTGTGTAAAATAGTTAAATATAATGATGGTTTGTCCTGATGGACAAGGGCTACATTACAAGGTACTAAGAAAACTTTTCATTCATAAACTGTTATAAACATTTCTTTAAAGAGATACATCCTTGTGTAAGGTATTTAATACAAACGTTATTGTTCTATTGAGTTTAACATTTTAAATATGACAATACTGCACCAAAGTTGAGACTGTGCTATAGATTCATTTTGAATTTGGAACTAGTGCCATACTCTGAGAACAGTTCCATTTTAGAACATAATTCAGAAACTGAGGATTGAAGACACTTCTAGGATACCCCAGTATCGGAATATTCTTCCAAAACTAAACATTTCAATAACTAATTACTGTTCAAATAATGACTTTCAAACTTGTATTTTTACCTGATTATAAATTATTATTACAAAGGTAAACTTAAAATCCTAAAGTACTAGATTTTGTTAATTTTTAAGTTTATTTAAAATGTTTGATACAAAGTTGTAGCTTATTGTGTTCATTACATGGACCTAGTATTTTAACAAATCTAATATGGTCATTGGAGTGAAGGCCTTTCCTATATTCTTGAGAACTCAATTCTTAATTTCATGGGAACTACATAAGAGTGATTAATAGGCTACAACTAATTTTCCTTAAGATGGTAAAAATATTAAGATTTAATTTGTAAAGTAAATTTATTTATACATTGACAAACCTCCCACTTCTTTGCTTAAAGTTTGTTGTTGACGATTGAACGATGGTAAAACAGGTAAAATCCTGTTTCCATCACAGACCTACCAAGTTTTATCAATACAATTTGTATATTATAATCCTAACCCTAATATAAAGGTACTCATTCCAGAAGAAAGGTTCATTTCTGGCTGGTTTATATCTTGCAGTTGAATTCTACACTGGATAAAGCAAAAACGGGTATGTCACGTCTGGGCAACACTATGGATATCTAGGGTGACACATGACTAACCACAAATGTCGAGATATTGGGAGTGGATGTGTGATTAATATGTCTAGGCTACTGTGAGGATGACTGTTGGAGTGGGTGGAGCTCCCTTAGTGTTAAAGGCTGCTGTAGTCTGGACATGGAGTAGTGACCCTTATCCATTTCAACTTCAGAGGCTGGAACAGAGAGCTGCCTCCCCTTCTTTCAAGGAGACAACAAAGATATAGTACCGCTATCCCCCTCATGGGATCTCAACAGGAGTCAGCCTTACCCATCCTGAATATCTTGTCACTCCGGAAGCAAGCTCAAAGGTCCTTTTAGGACTAAGTGATAAGGGAGGTTTCTCAACTTTCTTGTCCTAAATAAACAGAAAAAAGCATGAAGATTTATCAAAAGAAATTCACAATCAAGACACTACTTCAATATTGTTTGTAACTAATAAACAAGTTTATCAATGAATTCTTGTACTAATCCAAGCAGATAACGATTATACATTAGCCTTGTTGACTTTGAGATAACATGCTAACTAAATCATCAGGTATACATACAATAGTGATAAGGGTTTTAGATCTTTCGTAATTATTTTTTTAATTCAAACGTGGATGATTCTATTTTTTATTGAATTTAAAGACACTATAGTATATTACCTTTCATTGTTGTATCCAACAGTTGCTGAACCTGGTGCTGATAGGCATCAGTAGTGTCAACTTTGTCGGATCAGCAGTTCAGCACTTCCAGGATAAGAGTGTGTTCGCTGTGGATATGTGGACACCAGCGATACAAACACTGACTTTTGTAAGTACTAATAACATTGTAATATATGGACCGTGTGCAATGTTTCATTAAAAACCTCTATTAGTAGACTGTATTCCAGATGTTTCAGTACATTTTTTAATTTGTTCAAATAATATCAGAACTAGAAGGATCAGTCTAACTAAATGACTCTAATTGTCATTCACGCTTTTGGATACATGTTTAAAACATTCTATATCAGTTACCTATTGAATTAATTATACAAAATTTGCATTGCAGTGCAAAATTAATTCAAAAAGTATCTTTTGAAAGTATAGACTATTTGATTATTCTTGAAGAGTTTTTGACAGTAGTTTTTAACAGGTTAACTCTTTTTAAATTGTCACCAGCATGTTTTAATTTCTTCATTTAAATAAAAGTAAATTTTTCACTATGATTTACTTTACCTTTCGTAAAAATTATTAAGGGTAAAAACATATTTCATGTTCTATTCTTCTGCAAATAAATTGTTATTATGATTCACATTATTTAATACCACATTTCCCAATAAGCTAAGTAAGATATAAATCCAGAAAATCCTTAATAAACTAGAAAATTATTAAATCTCAAAACAAAATAAACCTAAAACTAAACAAGTATTTAATTAAAAATTTCCCATTTAAAGTTTTAAATATTATATTTAGTCAGAACTAAAATATTTAAACACAACTTTTTTCTGAAAACAATGCTAAAAATAAAAGGCAAGCTAAAATCAAGACTTTCTAAATACAAAATAAAACTAACACTGGTACTATAAAAAAACTAATCAAATAAAAACATTGAATTCAAATATATTTGATTTGAAAGCATTACATATCAGGATTCATTGTGTCTTCCTATATCACAAAATATGCTATGAATTGCTTATCTTGTTTGCAATTGGTACTTATTCACACCTCAGGGGTACTGTTTATGGCTGTTCAGTTTTACACAAAGTTAAAGTTTAATTATTTCATTTGCAGTTACTAGCAGCTGTGCTCCTCATGTGGGACAAAGTGCGAGGACTTCACACCTCAGGGGTACTGTTTGTGTTTTGGCTGCTGATGAGCATTGCGGGTGCTGCCCAATTCCGGACCGAAATCATTAGTGCTGATATTCCTGTGAGTAGCATCAGACACTTAAATCTTACATGTTTGCTTTGTAATTTTCATCAGTTTAAACAGTTAAACAAGGGTGAAGTTGGCATAGTTGAACAATAGTTATTTTTACTTCAATTTTTAGACTTTCCGAATTAAGAGAAAATTCACAAAATTGTAGTAGCATTTGTATTTCCTAACTGTATTGAGTTGAACACAGTTTTAATGGTTTTTAATCTATTTTTGATGATCAAGTATTTGAAAAAACTAGTTTTTAATCTTTTACTTTACAATATTTATCCACCCAAGAAAAAGATCAGATTTTGGTTTTCGAAATAAAGTGTTTTTGCTTTTTGTTAAATCTTATCAACCTTTTTATGGCTGATGAAGCCAAAAGTAAAAACAGAAAATTGCAGGCAATACTTTAAACACTATCCAGAGTCTCAAATTTTTATTTAAATGGTTCCAATTTGGTCTCTATGTACATTCTTATTTATTATCAACTGCCAAAAACTGTATTAACTGTCTTTTATTTTTATTCGTAGATAAGTTTCTGTGCATAGTCAATGATCGTTGTAAAATAGTTTTTGAATTATTTATTACCCATAAAATAGGATAACTCTTCAGACTGATTTTCTATAACATGAGATCTAATTTCCGCTATGGGCTAATTTCCATGATGACGCATGTATATACTTTCTCTGACTTTCAAGGTCCCAGCAAAAATAGTTTATTTTCATATGAATGTCAGTTGAAAATGATTTTTTTATCGGATATAAAATTTTCCATTGGGATGGCAATCATTGTTAAGAGTGTCAGTTTGAGAATCAAACTTTTCAGTTCGTTCTCGTGTCGAAATAAAAGTTGAAAAAATAAAGATACAATTATAAATTTGTTTAATTATTTTTCATTTAGCAACAATCAACAAATTTTTGTGTCTTATAAATTACAAAATTATGTGCAGAACATTGAATTTCCATATTTATATTATATTGGAGTAAATAGACTATTAAATTGTCACAACTATCAAAACTCTAGTAACTAAATGTTCTTTTGTTAACTAAACACAAACTGGATATTCTTTCATTCAATCAGTAGTTGCCATATCTAATCATACTCAAATATCTAACCATTTATAACTCAATTCAAAATTTAGAACAAGTGTGTTGTAGTGTTAGTGTTTTTAATATACAAAACATTTTCAATCAAAGTTGTTTACTGCAAAAATTATAGAAGATAAGATCTCAGAAAGCAGCACTTTTCTTTTATGATGTGCTGAAAGGCTGGAATAATGAAATATGAAGTGCTGATGTTTTCTAATATTTGGTTACAGAACTCAGAAGAAAACAGCTTCAGATACGTCCTGTATATGATCTACTACCCAATCGTTGTGGTTATGATGGTGCTGAATGTGTTTGCAGATCGACCTCCGAGATACACATATTATTCTAAATACGAGGTAGATATAGAATTGGATTGTAAAAATTTGTATTTAGTCAGTAACAAGAAGTATATAAAGTTTGTATACAAGACATTTACTTCATGCACTGTTGGTTAACAATATAAATGCTATTTTGATATTAAATAAATAAATAAATATACAGGGTGAGGCAGACCACCCGTACAGTACGTATAGCGGCCAAACCAAACGAGGTAGATTATTCGTTACAACTTAAACCCCCCTATTTCCACCCTAAAGAATTTGTAGAAATTATTTTGAAATCTCTAAAAAAACTCCCCAAAAGGGTCGTTTTTGGGGGGTAGGGGTGGTTTTTGGAAAATTTTCAAATGTTAAGGTATGTTGAGTTATACCTCATTTTAAAGGTATTTCTTCACTGATTATTTTTTATGCTAAAAGTTTGAACCTATCTTTCCGCTTATGTACAGGGTACACACCAAAACGTGAAAAAAATCAGTGTTTGTTGGTAAATTTATTGCAACTACCTGCACAAATGTAAAGAGACGATATTTTTATATTCAAAACTAATGATGAGACAGCTTATCAAAAAAATATAATCAAATGCCACCCTACCCCCCAAAATTTTACACATTTAAAAAATACATAGAATTTTGAAATACTTAACAGCTCCAATCTAAAAAAAAACTCAAATAGGCAACCTAGGTTGTGTTGTACATCATTATAAAGGTCTTTAAAAAATAAACATTTTCTACATTTAAAGTTTGTCTCTATCTTCAATGGTTTCAAAACTGTAGTGCAAAATTTTAAATAATTTTACTCAATGTGTTTATTAGAAAAGTCAGTGCAATGTGCAAGTAAAATAAAATTCCAACAGTAAACTGGTCTCTTATGTTTATTAATGAAAAAAAAAATACTGTACCCAATTTTTAAAAGTCTTTTAAAATTTAAAAAGTTATTGGAACACCGTAAACTACAATGTCTTACGATAGGTGCTAAATTCTCTCATGAAACAGGTAAATTACCCAATTATTAAATTAGTACATTTTGAATAATTATAAAAAAGTTGTACACTTAAATTTCTCAAAATGTATAGGAGAAAACCTGCTGTTATTTCATCATTGATGTGAGTGCCATGGAAGGAAGGAGTATCCTGCCATTATTAAAAAAGATAAACACTTGAAACTGGTTTTGAAAACAAATCTACCATGTTACAGCAGCATCATGGTAAATTATCAATATGACAATTATCAATTATCAAACTAAAACTAACAATAACCTAGTAACTGACCTCATGGAGAGTTAAAACCGGTGCTCAAACTGCAACCCATTGTTTTCCAGACAGAGTTCAATCCTTGAGGTGAATCTATCTACAGCTCTCATTATCTCTTCTCTACTGATCGTGTTTATAGCCTCCCTTATCCACCACATCATGCCCTCTCTAGTTGTTGGTCTTGATTTATACACTAGGTCTTTTAGTCTACCCCACAAGTAAACGTCCATACACGTTAAATCAGGAGATCTCGCTGGGTAGTTCACAGGGCCCGCCTCTTCCAATCCATTTGTCATGGTACTGCTCGTTTAGAATGAATTGAGAATCTTCGGCGTAGTGTGCTGGTGCCCCATCATGCATAAAACCACATACGTTGTAAGACTTCCTCAGGGATTTTGATTAGAAAGTTGATATAAACTACTCGGTCTAGGCGATCGTCAAAGAAGAATGGCCCTACAATTTTGTCACCGATAATACCGCACCAGGTATTTAGGTGTCCAGTACCTACTTCTTGCATCCAGTGTGGGTTTTCAAACACCCAGTATCTCATATTGTGACGGTTTCACTTCTCGGTTATTCCTAAACGTAGCCTCGTCACACCACAGAATGTTACGGTGAAAGTTTTGATTTTGTTGTAGTTTTTCTCGAGCCCACAAACAAAAGTTCATGCTATGAAGGTAGTCATCTACATGGAGTTTCTTGATGTAATGACATCCTATATGGGTGCATTTTTATGATCGTGAACAATTCTTAAAACAGATCTTTGACTCATACCAGAATCAAGAACTACTCTTCGTGTAGAATCCAATGCGGATTCAGTTCAAAGGCTGCCAAAACTTCGGGTGCCCTATCACTTCTCACGGGTCTAGCGAGTACCTTTCCTTTGTTGTGGTCAGGTTGAACATGACCTGTTTCACGAACTCGACTAGCAAGTCTTGAAAAACGTTCCTGGAGTGATGTTCGCGGTCTGGGTAATGTTTGGGCATAAAGAAGAGCGGCAGCTGAGTAATTTTTGGAAACATCCCCCCTAATACCATAAGCATCTGGAATCCCTCCTCATTTTGAGAATGGCATATTAAGAACAAACAAAAACTTACACATACGTACTTTAAAAAAAGTGTAAACTAATATCTACCTCATACCACCAGGTCACAAGAACAACTGAATAGGGAGACGATAATAACAGAGATTAGATAAGAGACCAAGGAATTGGTTCCAAAATTTTTTCCAGGGGCAACTCGTGTATTTGGAATTATTAAAACATGAACACCATGGTTAGATTGCTTTTTGAAACCTGTTACACTGATAGAAATCCTGCTTTCTATTACATTATTTAAAAACAAATTAAACTTAAAAGTCCAACTTTTGTTCCATATTTTCATTGGGTTTTGATATTAAAATTCAAACTAACTTAGTAAAATTATTTAAAAATCTATTTTTGTACTACAGTTTTGAAACCATTGGAGATAGAGACAAACTTCAAATGTAGAAAATGTTTATTTTTTAAAGACCTTTATAATGATGTACAACACAACCTAGGTTGCTATTTGAGTTTTTTTTAGATTGGGGCTGTTTAAGTATTTCAAAATTCTATGTATTTTTTAAATGTGTAAATTTTGGGGTAGGGTGGCATTTGATTATATTTTTCGATAAGCCGTCTCATCATTAGTTTTGAATAAAAATATCGTCTCTCTACATTTGTGCAGGTAGTTGCAATAAATTTACCCACAAACCCCTGATTTTTTTAACGTTTTGGGGTACCCTGTACATAAGCGGCAAGATAGGTTCATACTTTTTGCATCAAAATAATCAGTGAAGAAATACCTTTAAAATGAGGTATAACTCAACATAACTTTACATTTGAAAATTTTCCAAAAAACCACCCCTACCCCCCCAAAAACTACCCTTTTGGGGAGTTTTAGAGATTTCAAAATAATTTCTCCAAATTCTTTGGGGTGGAAATATGTGGGTTTAAGTTGTTACGAATAATCTACCTCGTTTGGTCTGGCCGCTATACGTAACTGTACGGGTGGTCTGCCTCACCCTGTATATATATATTTATTTATTTGGTTTAAAAAATCTGAATCTCTTTTATTTCATTTTGTAGAAAATATGCCCTGAGGTTACGTCGTCATTTGTGACCCAAACATTTGTCGGCTGGTTTGATGGACTTATTTGGCAAGGTTTTCGAAAAACTTTGACATCTGCAGACCTTTGGAACCCTAAACTTGAAGATACATCAGCATATCTTGTGCCACGATTTGAGAATCTATGGAAGAAAAATTTTGCAAAAGCTAACGGGTAAGGTTATAATTTAATTAGTAGCATTGAAAAAATTAGTGCAGTCTCACAAGTTGATAACACACAATGAGTAGCAAGCTATTAACACTGTCATTGCTAGTCACTGCATTGATTGTTAATCAAAATGTTAAAATAATCTTAAATAAAAGCTATAATCCCAGATTAGTAGGTTTGATTATAAAAGCTTCATAAATATGTGTATCAAATTCTTAACAGACATAGAAACCTCCTCATCTTTAGTTAAAAACTATAGCACTTAAGCATTTCATTATTACAATAATACCTTTCCTTGATTAATTCAGAAATTCTAATAATTCTTACAAACAAAATTAAATGCTTTATGTGAATTAAAGTAAAGTTAAAATTTAAGTAGTTTCACAATTGTTAAGAACTTTAAAGACGTAATGATTCTTGGATGTACTTAATTATTTTGAAAGTCAATGTTCTTTAACAGATGAATCTGAAATGGAAACAGTCTTCTAGCTTAAACACTTTCTTCGATCATTTATCTTCTATTTTCTTTTTTTATTTATTTATCCAAAATTGTTTAGTTTTTACACAATATTCTGTGGTTTTCATTTAATCTTATTTCCTACTGAGCAAGACTACAAAGTGCATTTGGTATTCTTTTATTTTCGATTTTCTTTCTTTGCATTCTGGCACCTCAGTAACTTAAATAAGTAAGCTTAAATGGAAACGTTAGTTTTATCATTTCATTGATGTTTGCATCTGGAGAAATTTTCTCATCAAACAATCACAATCGTCCAAAGTTTTACACCCTTTCAAAAACCAATTTTTTTCGAACCAAAAAATTGCTCTTTAATTAATTTTTATTTTTACTGTGCCTGTATTTCATTTATAGTTTTGTTATCAATTTATTGTGTATTTATTATTTATTTGTCTCAGTTTTAATTGATTGTGCACCTTTTACTTCTAGAACAGCAGAGCCAACTAGGAAAGGCATACCAAATGGGACACACCACATTTCAAACTCAAAAAATAAACCAAAAAAGCCAGTATCCATACTGGGACCTATGGTGAGAATGCTGTGGGTACCAATTTTGATTGCAGGATTAGCCAAATTCATAGCAGATGCTTTAGAGTTTATCAATCCTCAAATATTGAAGTAAGTAGTATTACTCGTATATAAAAGTAAGCTTTAACTTGCATCTTAAATTCTTTGGTCTTTGTACTGTCCTGAATCTCACAATTAAAAACCATCACCACATTTTGATAGTGTGTTTTTTATACTGGAAATTCTTTTTGAGAAATACAAAGTCTAATATGTTGAGGGGTAAAACTTATACCACAATTTGTATCTATTTCTCCTTTAAATTAAAATTATTATTATTAAATTATTACTGTTTAAGCTCAAAACTGATTTGTTTCTCCTTGTCCAGTTTGCTTATAAGATATGTCGCTGGAAAAGACTACATGTGGAAGGGATTTTTCTATGCAGTTTCCATGTTCGTGTCAGCTGAACTTTATACTCTATTCCTGAACAAGATGGCGATGAATATGTTTATCGTTGGAATAAACTGGAGAACTGCGATCATGGCAGCTGTTTATAAAAAGGTGATTTTAGTAACTAAATTCTGTTTGAATCCAACAGTGAGAAAAAATAATGGGTTTATTTATTACATCATACCTAAAATATATTATTGGTAACTGTGTAAAAGTCCACTGTATAATCTAAGCTAGTTTTTTTTTTTTAAAGTCAGTATATTCTGTGCCTTATTTTTCCATGTATAAGTACAATAAATCTTTAAAATGTATGTATAATGTTGATGCAGTATTTATTGGTATAGACATTTTTTTAAGGTTTGAGAAATAATGGTTTTGCTACAAAGGGAGGTTATATCTGTAAGCAATATATTTAGAATACAAAAACTGTATTTACTTTGAATTTAAATAGAGCTGGTTTAATCTGATCAAACAAAAATTGTAGTTGTACATAATATGTTTTCTGTCTTCATAACAAAACAAAAACATATAGTCCTACTTGCAACCGATGCTGTGCTAGTTTGCTTAAGTTAAAAGAATAAGTGGACATATTGAAAATAAATGAGACAATTTCATCTATGCACAATGTGTGACTGAGAAGAAAGTTCACCTCATCTCATCATTTGATCTGAGAAGTCAATTACTGCTGAAGTTGATACGCTTGCACAAGCCGGGAGTGCCAAACATGTCACAGTTAAGAGGCATCAGCTGTTTGTTGCTCTCAGATTGTGTGAGAGTATCTCTAAGGTGATTGTGCTCACTTATGTATTGATGGATTTTGTTGAAAAAAATACCGTTGGAATTGTAATACAATTTTTTTAATAGTTATTTGCTAGTAAGTTTTTTATAACTATTATTATTTTTTTGTTATTTAACTTTAAAAAGTTTCAATAAGCTCCATTTTGTTAACATTAAAGCAAATAACGTAACTATTTTTTTGAAGTTTTCTCTAATTCAAACTTATGTGCCAAATTTGATATCTTTAGTTTAACTAGTTTTAGAGATAATTCTTTTATAAAAAAAATACAAAAGAATTGTATTTCTAGCAGCTAGCTGCTAAACGAGACATTTCTTAACCTATGTTTATATGACTTTTTTGTTTAAAATGAATGAGTACCATCACCCTATATAGAAGTTTGTGACACCTTTTGTGAACACTCTGTTTACATATATATTTTATAAGAATAATCAACATGAGAGGTCTTAGATGACCTACAAGTTTATTTTGTTCTTCTTTCCCCTACATCAAATCAAATGGCATTACTTTAGGGACTCCCAAATTACTGGCATCTGAAATGTTGTTGCATCATTCTCGTTTAAAAAACAATCAGCATAATGATTCTCTTCTTTTTTCTATAAAAATATTCATTATGTGAATTAATAATATGTGTCAATAGTGTTATAATGTCTTACTTCTCAGCCAGTTCCTATTCATCTTGCAGTGACACTGAATTAAAACTCTGTTTAACTCTTTACTTGGCAGTATATAGTGAGTGTGAGTGTGTCACACCACTGAGAGTAGTGTCAGGATGATGTATCTAAATAGATACATGCTTTGTAAAGAGTTAACATCCATTGTGATATGATTCATTGCAGTAAATACAGCAAGTTGTTGAACATGGAAACAAGGAAGTAGCCAGTGACGGGGTCCAAGGGGTCCGGACCCCTCCTCCAATTTTTAATTTTTCAATTACTTTTTTAGGAAACAATTATCATTATTTAAATAATTCAGTATTACTGACATGTACTGCCAAAAGATCATTCTTATCATAGAAACGGATCAAGAACTCTTTAAGGAAAAAATGGGACCTTACTCTCTGTCCAGTACGGGAAAATATCAGTTGTCTGGACACCCCCAAAATTTTTTCCTGGTTACATTTTTGCATGGAAACTGAACCATGAGTGTAGAAAATACTTTCGTGCAGCAAGAATAAAAAGAATGATTAACATATATTTGGAATTGTTAATAGATATGGAGATTATTTTGATTTTGACACTATTTTCATAATCATTTGATATTGTCTGTAGGCGCTCCGTATTTCCCCTGCAGCCCGCAAGGAGTCAACGGTGGGAGAGGTGGTCAACCTGATGGCTGTGGATGCCCAACGTTGTTCAGACTTCGCTCAGTACATCCATTACATCTGGACTGCTCCAATATCCATATGTGTGGCCTTATACTTCCTGTGGAATCTCTTGGGTAAATGTTGCTTTCATAGAAGTTCCTCTTGCACATCCTAGAAATATGGTTCAGCCTGAAAGCAAAAATTAATCAAAAATGTGATATGATACCCAATTTTTATTCTGTAACTTAACACAAGTCCTGGTTAAGATTCAGATAAATCAAAAATGTTTTAGAAATTCAACTGTCTCATTTCCTTCATATAGTCATTACATATGACTATTATATGGAGTTATATAATTTTTTTGTTTGTTCAGGTATCTCGACGTTGGCAGGCCTGGCTGTCATGTTGATCGTCATGCCGATCAACAGTGTCATTGCAAACAAGATGAAAGTACTTCAAGCAAAGCAAATGCAACTAAAAGATGAAAGAGTAAAACTAGTGAATGAAATCCTAAATGGAATAAAGGTAAGGTACACAACTGTTTCATGTGACAAATTATTATCAAAAAGGAACAATACTCCCTTTTTAAAATTAGGATTTGAGTAAATGTGTTATTTACCAATATGATTGATAATTTAAATACAACTTTGTGTTCTTTACAGGTTTTAAAAGTTGTACGCATGGGAGCCAAGTTTTAGAGACAAAATCACAGACATCAGAGAAAAGGAGTTAAGAAAGCTGAAGGCAGCTTCTCTGTGGAACTCTTCCGTTTCATTTTTGTGGCTCTGCTCATCATTTCTTGTGAGATTTTTAAATATTTATTTATTATAATCTTAAAAAAGTACCTATTATTAATAAATAATGTAACATTAATACTATTATTAGTAAATAGTTCTATTAATTGAAAATAGTAACTCAACAGCTTAAACGGACTTTAGTAATGATGTTGTTCTGATTCTCTAACCAAGAATGTTCTAATATATCATGAGAAGAATATATCAGTTCAAGTGATGCTAAAATAGGAAAATAAACTAAAGTATATGGGAATGTGATTTCATAAGAAATGTATTACCATTATGTTATGGTTCTTGATACAGTGTTTTGTGTGTTACTATGATATCAGAATATTCTGGGTGATCAAATTGGTGAATCTTCCTAAACTGTGTCAAAATATTTATGCATTGTCCAAATATTACCCAAATTCAAGTTATATATGACTTAATGTATCCTAATTTTATCAAGTGCAGCTGTGGAATGTTGTCATTCTTAACATATTTAAGTTACAAAATACAACATGAATAATTGGAAAATTAAGAAATAAAGAACATTGTAGACTTCCTTTCAAATCCCTGGTAATGTTTGACGGCCTCTCCTGAAATCTTACCGCAATGTTTAAATTTAAAATAGGACTTAAATTTTGAAATTATTTTGATATTCAGTATCATTTATCTTACCTACTTGTACATTAAAATCGTCTGTACTATTTAATATTATTATATTTTGTTTACATCAAAATGTAACCTTTTAAGAGATTGAAAAGTTCAAAGTTGTTATAGTGTCAATTTGTACAACAACACCGCAAACATTGTTTAGCGTGGATATGCTTATAATATATACAACTAGGAAACCAACCAAACAGGATTTTTGTAGTTTTGGATTGTTTTGTTTTCTTCCTTTCAACATTTTCTGGACAGCAAAATATATTTTTTACGCAAATGAGAATTTTAATTTGTAAATATTACGCGTATAATTGTTTGCAGGTGTCGTTTGCGACTTTTGGCATGTTTGTGTTGATCGATGAACGCCACGTGCTCACCACAGAGATTGCCTTCGTATCAATGGCTCTCTTCAATGTCATGAGAGTGCCCATCATCGTCATACCCATCCTGGTGCAACTCACCCTTCAGGTAAATGATGTAGTTTTCTTACTTAAAGTCAGAATGGGGAAAGTTGAGGCATTAAAGTTTGATCAGTATATTATCACTTCTACTTTAGGAAAAGTCTAGACGCTTAAATATCACAAGGGCCAATTGCTTACCAAAAAGTGAGAACTCTTTTAGTTTATGGATGCAGCTAATCCAGAATCGAAATAATTGTTATCGTTTACCTCCATTACAGTTATTAGTTGAAAAAGAAATTAAGAAATATTTACTTCCTGTGAATTTAAATAATAATAATATAAACGCTCCATCACAGCTGATACAGACACCATTTTCATTGCCTTGTTGTTGACTGCTGGTAGTTTGAATAAAATATGGTTTAATGCCATATTAATGGCAAGTTAGTTTAGATCAGATGTTTATATAATGGTTTGTTTACGTTTCGGTAAAGCTGTCATTCTGCTTTGAAAGCATGTGGAAAACATTAATATATATGTGACGTTCAATGACGTGAAACGAAAGTTTTTTCCGGTGCAAAACATACATCCATATCCCACCAAAAGAAATAGTCACTTCAACAGTTTTGTAAAAAAAGTTTTTGGATATTTTGTAAGACATTTTATATTTACACTACACAGATTATTATAATTAATTACCTGCTAATTTTGTTACAATTAAATGTTTGTTTACTATCTTCAATATTGTGTAACTAATGTTTAAATTTTATGTTTCAGTTTGTTGTATCTTTGAGGAGAATAAACAAGTTTATGAATGCAGAAGAGATTGATATGCAATCAGTGTCTCATGACAAGAGCAGAAGTAAGAAACGTTTTTAATTATTCTTTCTGAATGTTTCTTAATTATGATTATTTCATATGTTTTTAAAATTTTTAAGACTGGTCTCCTGTTTATTGTTACTGTGCATTTCTCCATAAACTACAGGCCTTTTATCAAACAAATAAGGGGAAGAGTTGATGATCAAATAGACAGTACTGGGTCACAAACAGGTTTTGAACCTCTATTATCCTTAACTCTCCAAGTGTGAAGCCATAAGCCATATGGTTCACATTAGCTCTATTGTAAAGGCTTCTTTATTGTAAAAGTGTATTATGAATGCATAATTCAGCATACCTGTTTTATGGAAACTCTGAAAACTTAATCGAGATTATTTTGCAGCCAGAAATCACTGTTAAAATCCATGCTCTTAAAGCTAATTTACTGTTATTTTCTTCTTTGGCTTATTATCTTGAATAATGGATATTGCTTACTGAATTCTGTAAGTCTCAAAACAAAAGTGCACCCACTAGTTACATCTGGTATGTAATATGATCTCCTAAAATATGATTCATAAATTTTTACGCTGAAACTTTAGCCAGCTGCATCAATACTGAGATCATGTTGTATTTTTAAACTGTCAATAAATGTTTAATTGAGATCACTTAGTAAATAAATGACCAGCCCAATTGTATATATTCACCAACATAACTTGATTGTTTTGGTAAAACATTCAGTCTACTGTTAGGTGACATGCATTTAAAAAAAATTGTTTATAAAAACCAGTTCAGTATTATCTCTAAAATCTTTAAATTCTTGTAAACTTAGGCTTAAGCTAACAAGAAAAACTTTACATGAAGTTAATTTGCAATTTTAGAAGAACCTCTAATTGTTGAGGATGGTTCGTTCTCATGGGGTTCAGACGAGGAGCCAGTCCTACGCAACATCACACTCAAAGTACAGCCTGGACAGTTGGTAGCAGTGGTGGGGACTGTCGGTTCTGGCAAGAGTTCCCTCATCTCTGCCTTCCTAGGAGAGATGGATAAGCATTCTGGCTACGTCAACACTATAGTAAGTACTAAGACAATACTTACTATACAAAATATATATTTTCACTGTAGATATATATTTTGTCAACTGATTGTCTCTTATATATGTGAATAAATATAATTCAATTCAATTAATTTAACTTTTGAGGACTATTGGGTTAACTTCATAACCTACATTCATTCTCATGCTCAGATTATGAGAGCAGTAAATCACGTTGACTTTGGTGGATTCACCTAACTACTAATCTCATTATCTTCAAGTCACCACCAGTCTCGTGCTGCAGTGAAGCGATTAAATGTTATCAGCCATATTTTAATCCTTTTCTAAGGATTCCAGATAGTGGCGTATATAAAAAATTATTTTGGGGGGCTTAAACACTGAGAAGATGTATTTTGGGGGTAGTTGAGAAGATGTAAAATACCCTCTGAAAATAGGGAGGTAAGAAATGTTGAGCTTTAAGACCTCATAAATGTGTAAAAAAATTACAGTTTTACAAAAAAAAAATTACAGGTGCAATTTTAGTTTTTGTCTTCCATAATTTGGGGGGGGGGGGTAAATGAAGCCCCCTGATTTCACCCTTACATATGCCCAAGATTCCAGAGAATATGCACTGTAATACGGACAGAGATTATAACGTGTTATGTTTGGTTAGTTTATTGTGTAGATAGATTAGGTTATGGGATTGTTTACCTTCAATAATATGAAGTTTAAAAATTTTTTTACTTTGGTTGAGAAACATTTGGCATTTTTATAAAATACCTAGGTACCTATTATGCAAAATACTCAGACAAAGCATGTTTTAAAACTGTAAGATTCATACTTTGTTCACAAATTAACAAATGTGAAGAGTGTTCAGGTATTCTGTATAATGCTAGGATTTAACACACTGTTACCAACATATATATATATATATATATATATATATATATATATATATATTTGGTAAAAAACCCTTTGTAAAGCTATGAAATTACTGACTTTTTATTCCTGCAGGGCAAGATAGCCTACGTGCCACAACAAGCCTGGATTCAGAATAACACAGTAAAAGACAATATTTTGTTTGGAAACAGTTATGAGAGCAAAAAGTATTTCAAAACCATAGAAAACTGTGCGCTCAAGCCAGACTTTGACATGTTACCTGGAGGAGACTCAACTGAGATTGGAGAAAAGGTAATTATTTATTGTATGTAGGAGATATGAACTGTTAATAATATTGGCTTGTTTCAAAACAGAATCTTCCAGTATGTGTTATGGAAGTGTATTTACTGTTCCATATATACAGAGTGCCCATAACCTCTGACCAGTATTGTGGAAATTGTTTTAGCACATCAAAATAAAAAGAATAAATAAATATAGTTTGTAAATAATTTGTTTTTCATCTGTGAACCTGTTAGTACATTCTTTATAGAAATGTATAAATAATATTTAATAAATTGATGTTTAATTTTTTAAACGGTTCAAGCAATATCACTAAATTTGGTATATATATATATTTTTGGTGTACATAAAGTCCTGCACGGTTATAATATTTTTTAACGATAAACTCAAAATTTAAACAAGATTTGGTTCCGATCAATGCTACACCTAAAAATTTTTACTTTTTGGCAACATGGAACTATCAGTTTTCTGTAACACATGTTTATTCCGCAACAGATTAGGAATTCATTTTCAGTTTTAAATAGGATTCATAGGTTCAATATTTCTAAAAATCATTTTAAACTTATTTTAGATGTCGATGTGTAATGCCGCAAACCGCACTCAAAAACGAAAATCCATGATCCAAAGTACAAAATGGCGGCTGTTCAAAGATTTTACACTACTCAAGCTGCCATCCTGGTTACATTAAAAAATCTATTCCGAAAAGTCTAACTATTAGAGCAAATAGACTCTGCTCTAATAAACATTATTATTATTGTACAGAAGTGAATTTTTTAGACATTAGTTATCCTAACAAAATTGTAAATGATAAATTTGGTCTAAAAAACTCTATAGGAATTATAAAAATCAAGGAAATTTATTACCACCTATCATCCAGGGCTATACAAAATTAATTCTTAATCTTTGGGTCGCACAATATTCTACAGGCTTTCACCTGTAACCAAGTTATTCACTTGCTTTAGTAGTGCTGTTAAAAAGCCTCAAAATTTGAAAAACTTTTATCAGCGCTTTAGTACAAAAAATTTAAACAAACCTTTTGGCTTGTGAACCCTGTTCTTTAACTACAAACGCTTCAAAACATTTCTGTAGCAGCAACAACGAAAAGAAAATTATCCGATAATTGGTAAAATGACTTGGAATCACACGATGTCATTTACCAATTGTCATGTAAAGACTTTCCGAAGGACTACATTGGTCAGACCATAAATCCAGAACATTAGAAATGAACAAATCGCAGCGATACAAATCTTGAAATTAAATCCTATTTCGGCCCATGCAATGAGCATAACATTTCTAATTGTTATTGTTATGAATGCTTTTCCCCGTTAAAAAGTATTAGGACCAAATTTGTAACCCCATAAACTTAAAATAATTCACTTTATTTAGAAATAGCATCATCAGTAGGGTTGCTGCAGTATTCGTTTCAGTTTAAATTTACATACGGATAGCAGTATGTATAAATTACACTACATAATTAAACATTTTTAACAAGTAATTTTATATTCCTTGTAATCCTTTTTTTATTTACTCTTTGTACGTAATTCAAAATTAGTTTTATTAACATATGATGTCCATATTTTGTTATTATTTTTGTTGATATATTTGCTTATTTACCTACTGATATTACAGAAAATGTCTTAAGACGAAAATAGAGAATTTTTATGTTCCTTTTCTTCTATTCTTTTCTATTCTGTTATTGAAGATATATATATATAACCCGTATATATATATATATATATATTGTCCAATATTATAAGTATAATTATGAAAAATTAAATTACGATGTTATTAACAGTATTTCTAAATTGGAGGAGCTTTCCTTCCAATATCAAATTTTATAGAAACTGCAGAGTTTTAGTTTTAAATACATAAATAAGTCACTAAAATATGTGCAGTGTAATAACAAAAAAAGTATAAAATTTGTTAACTTTTGTATGTTTGAGAACACCACACTTCAAGGAGGATTATATGAATAATACTTATTAAAGCTTTTATAATTTTATTAGCAACAACTTATGGAAATACTAAGTTTTTTATTAGATTAGAGATACATGAATCTCAAAATACTGGTATTTATTGTGCTTTGCTGTTTAAAACATGCAAATTCTTCTAATCCTGTACGTATTAGACCTGGAACACATTTTAACAGCTGACATAATACTGTGTGCAATGCTCAGTTACCAGTCCACTGTGCTAACATACGTACACTTGCTCACTCTCGCAGTATAATTTTGCTCATCATTGCATACCTGCCTTATTTTGAGATTTCTGCGATCATGATTCAAGATCTAGAATCAAGAGTAATCACACTTGAAGTAAATAAGGTGTGTAACAATGTGCTGGTTCCAACTTTTTCTTCCAAAGAGTCAACGATGGAATGTTGTCCAGGGTATCAACCTGAGCGGAGGACAGAAACAGAGGGTGAGTCTGGCGCGGGCAGTGTACCACGATGCTGACATATACTTGCTGGATGATCCTCTCAGTGCGGTTGATTCCCACGTGGGGAAACACATTTTTGAGAACATTATTGGTCCTAAAGGTCAGCTCAATAAGAAGGTCAGTGAACATTAATTACAAGTACTTAAAATATTGCTGTGTTTCCCGTTCAAATCGATAATATGAATATATGTTGAGTTACTTCAGAAGGAGCTAAAAGCATTAAGCATGTATAATTTGTAAAAGTAATACTTTCTATATTCGAGGTTAATTAAAGGATATTAATAATTATTAAATCCCTACAGACCCGTATTCTGGTGACTCATGCGGTCACATTTCTGCCTCAAGTGGATGTCATCGTAGTCATGAAGGCCGGAGAGATCTCGGAGATTGGAACATTCAAGGAACTAATGGCCAAGAAAGGAGAGTTCTCTGAGTTTCTGTTACAGCATATCACTGACACTGGTGAAGAAGAACTGAACACAGGTAAGTTATTTATGTTGGTTAAAACTGTATTTCAACATGCTGTATAATTCTAAATTACAGATGCTATGAATGTACATGATATACAGTAATGTGTGAATGTGTGAAATAAGGGCATGTTAAAAACTAACACTGTCCTAATTCAATACGGACACTATATTTTCTGAAATAGTAGATCTTGTTTATAACCTCCATAAAACATTTGTAGACTACTTTCATCATAGTCTTGATAACATTGATTATTTTCAGAGAACTTGGGAAGTAAGTAATTCTTTCTCCTTGCCTAAATGTGTCCTTGCTAAACTACACCCTCTAAACAGTTGTTGATTAATTGCAGTGCAAATAGCTCTGAGCAGCTTCATGTAATAGTTTCTTAGCAGTTTTGAATGGTTCTCTTAACTTGATTGTCTCTTTAATCTCCTTAGTTGTTAACTTTGTTTCTCCTTTTCTTCCCTCTTTAAAACAAGCAGTTTGAATGCCAATTGTACTTGATCTTCTTGTTTCTTCTTCAAATAGGCTCTACTATTCTTGCATATACTATTCTTCAATTTAACCTAGCAGACAAAAGCTGCCACCTTTTTCCTTCCTTTGAACATTTGTTTAGGATTACAACAGATGGCTTATTTTCTGTATTGTTCATTTTAACAATACCATGTTATTGTACCCATCTTATCTATTTGTACAGGTTTATCCTTTACATTTATCTTTTAATAATAATATAACATATCCCTTAATCAAGAAAAAGAATGAAAATTGTTTAGGAATCATATTATTCCTCCTTCTCTTTTTCGTCTCCCCCTAGAAAAAGTTTTTGCTTGTTATCCTAAAAAGCATTTCCAATCCTTTAAATTTAGATTGTACCTATTGTTTTCTTGTACATATAAGATTTTTTCATAATTAAAAGTTGTTATTTTTAACCGATGGAAAGTAGACTATTCCAACTATTTTTTTTAATGTAGGATTGACCAAAAATTTTACATTTATTGCAGAAATGGAAGAACTCCTAAATGAAAATGAAGAACTCATGCAGCAAATTCAGAGACGACTTAGTCAGTCTGGCTCTGTGAGATCAACATCCTCCAGGTAACTTATGTAGCCTACTAAGAATGAATTATTTAATAACATAGATGCCACAACCATTGTAAAGTACGCTACCTAGTACGCATCTAAGGCATCAGTTGCAGTCAACACATTTACAGTATTATAGCTTGCTAGGTTATTTTTAATAAATGCAACACCACAATATTACAAGGGCGACCTTGAAAATTATCAGTTTGATTACTACACCTCTCATGGAATCTTTTATTTCTGCTGTGAACAAAACAGATTTATTTATGTTAATTTATTCTGAAGAATTATTAGCATCCTACTTTACACACTTTAAATAAATAACTGAAAGAAACATTATGACTTTACATATTTTATTGTTACATTTAATTATGTATCTCCCCAAGCCTTGAAGTGTGTAATATAATTAAATTAGAAAATATATTAAGATATCTTTATACAGTTTTTGTATGGTAAAGAATTAATTAGAAGAGCATTTGGAAATAGATCTACAAATTATTAATTTAAGATTAAATATGCTGTCTCACAGTTGTTAATGCATTCCCCAAAAATAACCTAAAAGAATTTGAACACTTTTCTTTGCTTGCTGGGCAGTTTCTTTTCATTTTTGTTAGAGCTAATTCCATAAAAGTCGTCCAATTAAAATTAGACTGTTGGAGCATTCTGTCTCTTGCCCCCAAAAACCATTATAGCAAAATCATTTAGCAGTATGGAGTGGTGATTTTATGACATATTATTAACAAAAATGTGTTTTTGTTTCAGCCACAGAAATTCTATCAGCTTTGAAACACAACCAATTACAAATCAAATTGACAAATTGATTCAGGAGGAAGCATCTGAAACTGGCAGTGTAAGTTTTCATTGGTATAAAAACACATTTGTTTTGAACAAGTTGCAGTAATTCCAACCAAACTTAGATATTAACATAAATTAGTATTCAAGTTGTAAATTATTCAAACAATTTTTGTTAAACATACTCATTACATGATTCATAATCTATGATTACATACAGGCCCGTACTCAGCTTTGGCCGGCTCCAGAAAAGATATTCGGCTGGGCCTCTTCATGACCCGTCCCCTCCCCCATATTATCCCATTGACAAAATCATATTATTTTTTTAATAATAATAGCTTCAGTAATAAAGTTATTAGATTGAGCCATCTCGTCCGTCGACATGTTCATTTCAAATACATATGGCGAAACCTCTGAGGGCCTTGGCCCTGGCAAAATTGTCCGCAAAAAACCAGTCTGAGTACAGGCCTGATAATAGAGATTTATTTTCTAGTGTATGGCAGCAATCACAGTTCATTATATACCTGCCAAATATAGTAGCCAAAACTACCACTATTACTGAAACTATACAATAAGACAGGATTAAGGTATTAAGGTAAAGTAACAATAGGAGACTTATAAGTAAAGGAATTTGGATATAACTTGTTTTCCGAACTTCATTTGATTAATATTCAGAGCTTTAATGTTAACAGTGTTAACTAAACAGTTCTGTGCCATTTAAAAGGAATTTTTAACCACAATCACACTAATTTTCACTTGTAGGTGGGACTTGGAGTGTACATTCATTTTATCAAATCTGCTGGTATCCTGATGGTTCTGTCAACTTTATTTTTCCAAGTATTCTCGCAAGGCCTAACCGTCGTCTCCAGCTTCTGGCTGACAGACTGGACTTCAGACCCCTCGACTTCTGTTGATGGAGTTCAGGTTGTGGAGAAACGCAACTACTATTTGGGAATCTATGCTCTCTTAGGTGTTGGCCAAGGTGAGTTTGGATGTTAGATGAATAGAATGAATGTTCATGCTGCATTTGACTAAACTTGATAAAATATTCATAAGGTGTTTTCGAGTGAGAAGTTCATTGAATTTAGAAAGTTTATGTGGATGTTCCAGTGGTGGGGGCAGTGCTTAGTTCCTTCTCGCTGACGTACAGCAGTGTCATGGCTTGTAGACAACTTCACCTCTCCATGCTAACTCGAGTAATACGGGCACCAATGAGTTTCTTCGACACAACCCCCACAGGCAGACTTGTCAACCGTTTCAGCAAAGATATGGACATCATAGACAATATTATCCCATTGACAGCTTACAACGCGATGATAGGCTTCGTCACCGTAAGTCAAGTTGGATATATTAATCTGTGTTAAAGTATGATATGTGTAAATCATGTAACATAAAATTTAAATTGTAATGTACTGATGATTTACATTATTGCTTTGCAATGCAGGTATTTGACTTTCATTCACAATAAAAGTAGAATTGTCCTTGTTTAAGTTACAAATAAGGATGTAAAATGCCTATGACCATTGAGGTACTTTTTTAAACAATTTCAGTGGAGGGGGACGTGAATGTCTTTTGTGCTCAGAGCAATGATATGCTAGCTACAGCCCTGACTAACATTGTAATAATGTATGTAGTTTTTCAATTATGGTGTTAAACAGATTGTTCAAAGCTTTGTTAAGACATAAAAACTAAATTTGTTGCCAACCTACACCATTGCTTTCCATTGTATGTTGTTTTTGTTATAAGTATCTGTTCATAAACCATTGTAGCCCAAACCGGCTGATCACGCCAATAATTAACTGTCTCCCAAATAATTAAAGATAAAAGGTCAATCTGATGAGCTCTTGAATGTATTTTTAAATTAGTTTAATGTTTTTCTCATAATTTCTTTTCACCATCATACAGTGTGTTGACATTAAAATATTTGCTACAGGTCTTGGGAACATTGCTGGTTATTACAAAATCCACACCAATATTTCTTGCTGTCATCGTACCTATTGGATTAATATACTACTTTGTTCAGGTTTGTATGTAAATGATTATATTTTAGTACAGATTTAGTTGTTAGTGATATGTATTATATGTTGATAGTCCATTGGTATTGCTGTAATTTTGAACCTGATTGGTACTTAGGAATTAAAGTGGCTTGCAATATATACCACCAGGATACATCTCAGTGCACTTAATTCTCCTTTCAAAACCTCTATGCAGTTTCCAGAGTGATAGAAAATCAGAACGGTTAAGTGTGGGGGGTTCGTGACGCCTCCTCATATATAGTGAAGGAATACCTGGAGAGAAATGGCAATGAAGTTGGCTAAAATTACTTTAGATAATCGATAATATATTATATATAATGATTTCACTCAATTTGTTTTGTTTAATATTAATATTATTTAATCTGATAATATTAAAGTTCTCTGCAAATTTGTAAATAAAGAATATTGTCTATAATTGTCTATAATTGTCTATGAAGTCGGAAATTGGATACTATCTCGGTTATACACACTGGAGGAGGGCAATGCTTTCTCTTTCAGCCCTTCCCAATCAAAGTATATAATATATCTAACTTATTCCAACAGTCATCCTCTGTATTAAACTAGTAAACTAGACCTATCAATTGAATTAACATTTAACTGCAATACTTGGTATTTGCTGTTAGTGACAGACATGTCGGTCCTAAAAATGTATTCTTATTCTTCTTAACTCGTATTATAAGTTTTAGATACTAATAATTGGAATATTTATTTGACTTCAAAGTAGCCATTCAATTTTACAGCGGTTATATTGATATTTGCAAAGATTTTAACAAGCAGATTTAATGTAGTGTACATCTTATAAAAATCCGCATACTCTTTTATTTAACAGAGTATGATTGGCCGAGATTTTAAGTTATAAATAACTGAGTCTAAGTAAAATACTTGTTTTATTAATACTATATAAGCTTAATTTAACGTAACTTATTTATATTTTTTAGTTAAAATATTATTTCTACATTTTCATTCTAAGTGAACAAGTGGTCATAATTGCAATAGACTGGATTGCTATTAGATAGACTATGCTTCTTTTGCTGAGAAATTGGCCAAAAATACACCATAAAAATGTACGAGTATGTGCGCTACTAAAGCATGAAAATATTAAAGTGTATGCCTTAAAACTTAAAACTATTGTATATTCAGTTTTCTAAAACCAATAGGTTTTTATTTCATGAATAATATAATTGGTACCGTAATTGATAATTATTATGGTATTGATTAATTTTTATATTCAATACATGATGGTAAGATTAAGACTTAACTGCATGTATTATACAATGTGGAATATATAATATTTATGCTGAATGTGATACTCCTACTTTATAACCTGGGTTGATGTGGGATAAACTTTAATTTTTAATCAACAATGGATTTTAAATTTTGTTAATATTCGCTGTCTGGAATATTTTTGTAGAAATAATTTAATAAATTTATCACACAATACTTTTCATGTTTAAAATGAAAACATACTTAAATAAAAAAAATATTTTTCGGAAATTATTAATGGTATGAAATACAATGTCTGAAAGATTAAATGCAAAGTAATTAATAAAGGGGTGTTTATTTCTTATTTTGATTAAATATAGTTCAATATATTTCTACCTGATTCTTTCTACAGTGTAAACTGTTATACTTAATTTTGAATAAATCTTTAGAGTTGTGGATTTATAATGATTGAATTAATTTACAGAAAGTCTATGTGACAACAGCTCGACAGCTGAGAAGGATAGAGGCAGTGTCAAGGTCACCTATCTACTCCCACTTCAGTGAGACTGTTTCTGGTAAGTATTTGACTCAATAATTGAACCGGTTTGAATGGAACTGGAGGTGTAGCTTTTCATAAGCCAACTTTTCTGGGTTTTGAGTAAATTTCTGTGTATGCATTGCAATACACACCTATTCTATAGAGACTTTGGCATCTTTTCAGACCACAAGACCACATCACATTTCATAAGCGAAAGAAAGGAATTTGGCAAAGAAATTGGATTTCATCAGCCAACCAATGTAGCCACACCTACCAATAACGACATTTAAATTTGTAAGAAAAAGTAAGGGTTCTAAGATCAAACCCTGAGGAACACTGCAAACACTATCTTTCTATGAAGCTTAGTATAGTAACTGATCACACCAATAAGCCAGGAGTGCCAATTTTAGCACCCCTACCAATGTAGGCATGATGCTGGGTTGGACTAGTTCTGGTCAGAGGCACAGCTAAAGAATAATTCTAGGGAGGGTTCAATCTATCAAACAGTTCATAATTACTCTTATGTTGACCTTACAGACAGTCGATAAAGGATCCTTAAACTTCCTTCAGTAAAATTAGAATTATAAAGATATATTTTATTATAATTATTTTTTATATATTATATTATATTATGTTTAAAATATATTATATTTTAAAGTGATTTAAAAACATTGTGGACAAGGTAGTGCTACATATATTTTGTTTCTAAGGCTGTAAGTACATTGAAAATTTCTAATGGTGTTACAAGATTTTAAAAATTAAATTTTTCTCAGAATTATTGTTTACTTTTGTATAGAAACTACTTAAAATATATATTTTTTATGAAATTAATTTGACAAATAATTACTATTCTTGTAATTCAGGATTAATTAAGCATATTAGAGAGTATATTTTAGAACATTTTATTAACTTTACTAAAACGTATTTCATGCTAAAGAAAATCCAAACCAAGATACCTATATGCATAAAACGGTACTTTTCAGGTCTGGCCACATGACACTGTGAAAATACATATTTTTTATTAAATTAATTTGACAAATAATTACTATTCTTATAATTCAGGATTAATTAAGCGTATTACAGAGTGTATTTTAGAACATTATATTAACTAAAACGTATTTCATGCTAAAGAAAATCCAAACCAAGATACCTATATGCAGAAAACGGTACTTTTCAGGTCTGGCCACATGACACTGAGAAAAGTGTTCTAGTGAGACTTCTGTGTTTTATATTTTCTGTGATTTAGGATTGAAATTACACTAAAAATTATTCTTGCATATTATTTAGCAATAACACTTTGGTATTTTTCATTAGAAGTTTCTATAAAGTTCAAGTGCAGTATATTAAATCACTAATGATTATCATTTTCATTTTAAAGGCACAACACTAAACTTATAACTAAAACTTTGTTTTGTCTGTACAGTTTGAGAATAATACTTTGTTGTGTTTGTAGGTGCTCCTTCAATACGAGCGTACGGGTCTGTCTCTCGATTCATCCAGACACTAGAGAACCGAGTGGACTTCAACACTGCCAGTCTTATGCCCAGCACTTTGTCTGGCAGGTAAAGCTTTCTTTCGTTCCTGACTGAACTAAATTGACACATTCTTCAGAAAATAAATGGTTCTTCCATTTAGTTAACAACTAAAATTGATTTTTAAAAGTTCAGTAGAAGAAAAAATTGAATCCAATATGCAGCTGAAACATTTCTCCAGTTTAGTGAAAAATAAATGCCAAGCTTAATAATATGTTTAATGCTTTGAGTCAGTCTGGAAATATTTATTAAATTTAAATCACACCTTTCCAATGACATAAAAATAATTTTTGAGATTAAAAATTTCTTACACTTGATTGAATGCGTATGCGATACAGGAGAATTGTAAGATATGGAAACACATTAATAGCTATAGTATCCTGGATGACACACAGCTGTTAGCTCGGATGCCCGATAGAGTACATGTTGCTACGCATTTCATTATTGCATTTTTATTATTTGCCTGTATTAGTGGTTTGTTAAATTTGATCCCGCACTCAAACTATTAGGCACACAATTGCCTAATTTTAAGATAAATTAATTTCTTTAGGTATCCTTTGAGGTACACAGAGATAAACTTGAAAAAACATAATTAAATAATGGTTCTTTTGCAAAATTGCGAAGCCTACATACCTTTCTCATTATACTTAGTCATTTTAGGTAAAAAAACCGATTACAGTTTTTTTTTTTAAAATTATTATTGAAACATTCTACAACAAATAAAAAAGTCCGGAAAAACACATTGTGAAGGTGTAAAAGTGTAGTTTGTTTATTAAAACAGGTAATATTTTCTTTTAACATTAGATTTTAAAATGCTATACATACTTTATAAACCTGTAGAGGATACCCTCTTTATGATATGTATCTGAAACTATGCTTCAAAGCTTCTAGGGTTGAACACACACTGCATTTTAATTTAGCATTTTATACAAGTAAATTAGTCATTCTCAGTCAACTGTAGTTTGGAGCTGTGACATTATCAAACCATAATTCTTCAAATAAAATCTCTTACAGCTTATTTTAAAAGTATCCTTCAAGAGCTATACAGGTTTAATAACCTACCACTTGATTTGTAGATGGCTCTCTGTCCGTTTGGAGACGATTGGCAACACTTTGATCTTCTTCGCGGCTATGTTCGCAGTGTTGGCAAGAGATTCTCTGGATCCTGCCATAGTCGGTCTGTCTGTCAGTTACGCTTTACAGGTAAGAGTTTACACTACAGCTTTATTATTTTTACATACTAGCTTTTACATACTTTTTCTATTGCACAAAAAATCATTTGATTTGTGGTGGGCTACATTAGATATTCATCATCGATTAAAACTCGTTGGTTTGTAACTTTAGCCTTCAGTTATTACTGAGAACCTAGTTGGAAAAATGCTGTCTGACCTGAGGGGGTCATAATTGTAAGAATCTTCTCATTTGTTTTGTACCAGACTTGGAAGCATAAGCAGTTCCATAGCTTCCAAGTAGAACTATTAACAGAAACTTTTAGTAGACAGCAATATAAAGCATTTCAAGATTATTGCTGTTTGTTAGCAAGAACGTAGCCAGGACAAAATGTTGAGGGGTCAAGACAACTGATATTTTCCCAAAGTGGAAAAAAGTAAGGTCCCATTTCGTTCCTTAAAAAGTTCTTGACCCGTATCTGTGTTGAAAAAGATCTTTCAGCAGTACATGTCAGTAATACTGAATTATTAAAATAATAATAATCGTTTTCTAAAAAAGTAATTGAAATCATTGAAAATTTTGGGAGGTCCAGACCCCTTGAACCCCCTTGCTGGCTACGTCCTTGTTTATTAGGAGAAATTGTAATCCCTGCTGCACCATCTTCTGTGAACCCCATCAAATGGAAGCTAATTTTTAATTGAAACATCTAGAAATCTACAACGTCAATGATTTGTAGGAATCCTTATCTCCATAACCATAATGTTTTGCTATTCAGGGTTGGAAGTTCCATACTTCCGACAAAGATTTGGGAAAAGGGAATACAACTTTTCATTAAGAATCTCAGTGCATTCTCTACACAATTTTATGTTCATTGTGAAAAACTTCCATCACCACGAATCACAAACTGAGTTCTTCGCAAAGTCTGTGTGTTCCAAACTCCACCACCAAAAGGCTGTTCTGGATTTCCAGTGAAGCGTACATCGATACTGCCTTGTGGCTGGTGGGAAAGAGACTTATTGACAAAGCTGGTGTATTCTAATGACCCTCACAGATATACTTGAACATTTGAATAAGTATTGTGCAATAGAAATTACATATTTTAGTATTTCACAGTAGATTTATTGCATACAGAATATAAGAATATGTATCTAAATAAATTGTTTTCTATATATTTGAATTAGCCATTGTTGATTTTATTGTTTTTAATAATGGTGTTTTTTTTTTAGATAACATCAAACCTGAACTTTGCTGTGCATCTGGCTTCAGAGGTGGAGTCAAATAGTGTATCTATAGAGAGAGTGAAGGAATACTCTGAAATTGAACAGGTGATTAACCAAAATCATCTAACCCATACTTACATTTGGCAATATTTAACCATAATATTTCATTTATTATTTATCAATAATGTAGAGAGATCTCAACTGATAATTGTAATATAGTATTATCACAAGAAACTAATTCCTATACTCAAGCGAAGTTTAAACAATATATTTCAGGCCTAAGTGTATTAAATAACAGTTTATTTGCCATAACCCAGGCTTGCAATGGTATGTCTCATACAATAATCACTAATTTAACTCAAGATCACTGAATCAATTCAATTACACCCACACAAATGGCATTGGTGATTAATAAAATTTTAAAATTGATTTCCCTCTGCAACTAATATCAAGTCAATCTTTAAAATTTTTTACAATTGTCTTTGCATCAAAAAGTCAAAGGACAGTCTGTCCCTCTATTTGTTCTCCCATCTGTGCTATATCTATGAATAGAAAGATCATAGAAACTTCAAACTTGATACATAGATTCCAAGGAAGAACTGTATTGGTTTTGGAAAAAGGTTAGTCCAGAAACCATCTGAATAGTGCTGCTTTCAGAGAACTTTGCTCTTGTGTTGCAGTTCTAATGGTAGTGGGTTATGGAGTAACTGCCAATTTAGAATAAATTATGTTCATACAGCTACTCTATGATTGAAACTCATATAATATTTAGAACAATGTCTTAAATCAAAATATCAAATGGGTGCTAACTGCTTTGTGTGTGTGCAGGAGGCAGCGTGGGAAGTACAGCCCAAGCCTAAACCTGAGTGGCCCAACCAAGGAGTGGTACAGTTCCAGGACTACCAAGTGAGGTACAGGGAGGGTTTGGATCTGGTGTTAAGAGGAGTTACCTGCACTATCAACCCCGGAGAGAAGGTAGGCAGACTTTTGGCTGTACGCTGGCACAAGAATTGTTACCTATTAATTAATTAGTGGTTAGTTCTTTATATTATTTATGTTTATATCAACTTTCTGTATCTTGGACATATTTTAATGGATATTTTTCTAAAATTGATGTTTTTTGTGCAAACGTTCTAATTATTGCATATCTAAATCGATGAACCTGGAGGAATTACGTGTCAATTCTTGTTTGGATCAGTCTCGTTTAGTGGGTTACAATGACTATTGCTAAGATAGTCAAGTAGCAAGATAGTTTCAAGTAGCAATAATGTATTACGGAATAGATGATCCATAGGGATTTTGTCCTTCCAAATAGCCAAATATCAGACGAATGAGGGTAATTTGAAAATCATCTTCTAGTAATTGATGCCAAGTTTCAGTGTTATAGAGAACATTTCAGCCCTAACTTTGCTTGGTTAAATAACATAAAATCTTAAAACCTAAAACCTAAGTTTGAAAGTATGGACAATTTAACAAATAAAAAATCACAGAGAACAGCAAATTTCCACTGTATAAGAACACAAACGAGTTTTTTGTAAAATTGATAACTAATCCTATGTCAGAAATTAAAAATCACTATCACTAACCATTTATCATTATTATAAATCATTAATTTGTTTACTTTGTTCTTTGTTTTAGATTGGTATAGTTGGTCGTACTGGTGCTGGCAAGTCCTCCCTAACCCTCTGCCTGTTCCGTATTATAGAGGCTGCTGGAGGACAAATTAAAATTGATGGTATCGACATCTCTAAGATTGGACTGGGAGACCTTCGCTCCAAACTTACAATCATTCCTCAGGTATATATGTTAACTTATATGTTTCAAATGCCTTTGTAAAAGACAAGATTATTTATACATTTCGTTAAACTCACTGACTGAATTGGATGCAGGTTACTATTGTTCCAGCTGACCTAAAGGTAGTGCATGACTTGTGTCACAGTGAAGCAGTGCTAAGCAGTTAAAGAGGTTTGCATTTCTTTACAGATACAGGATAGAAAATAAAGTAACATTTAACTCTTAACATTTTGAGTAATAAAAATAAAACCTTTAGGAAATATTCATCAAAAAAGTATGTTGATTCCTTTTCCAACTGAGGGGCAACTTAATATCTTGAATTAAGAACCCCCCATCTTCTTTCATGTAAAATAAAAGAAATAAAAAACTAAGTTCAATGCTAATTACAAAAACGTTATCTTTAGTGTAGTATCATACAAATATGATACTGTTTAATTTTGTATCATCATTTTGCATAACTCATTTGTCTAGACTGGCAATACTTATGCATGATATTAATTACATTTGTATTTAGTTAATAACAAAAATATATAAATTAATCTCTTTCTCTCTTTTTATATACTGTGTTTTATTTGTACAGAAAAATGTACTGATTAGCAAGTTTCGTTACCCATATGTGACCACCATTCTTGAAATAAACTGTGAACTGTTTTCTGTTTCTCCTTCTAGTGTACTCTCTCACACTTTAAAGTCCAGAGAATATTGTATAACTGATTAATATCATCTCACAGTTTAATATTGTCACTAAAAGTTATTTCTGGCACAACTTAATAGCTCATTTGTTAAATTAACATTTGATCACAGCATTAGCAGCAAGGAAATTGTTTGAACAAAGTTTTATATGAACCAGAAATTAATTTGTCTAGAATGTAAACCTATGTACATTTTACTCAGCATTGTTTTCAGAGCAGTAACCTCTAAAATAACCTTAAATCAAAAGTTAGTGAGAAAAATATATTGTATAGTCAACAGAATATAAAATAGAGTGAATACATTTTAATCCTAAAATATGGTGGGTACTGAAGTTTTAAAATGTTTTAAGTTTTATTTAACAGTCTCTTAGTACATTGTATATTACTTGAAAATTGTGGCTAACATCACACTTATTAACAATGCAGGACCCAGTGTTGTTCTGTGGGACACTAAGGATGAATTTGGATCCATTTGGAACATACTCTGACTCCGACGTGTGGCGTGCTTTGCAACTGGCTCACCTTGGCGACTTTATGCGAACATTGACACTTGGTCTACAGCATCCCATCAATGAGGGCGGAGAGAATCTGAGGTAATAAGTTTTCATTATTACTTTGTTTAAACATTCCAAATATCGCAGAGTGTTACAGCCTGCTATCCTTGTTATCTCACTCAATCTTTTAGGCTGGAACGAAGCGAGTCCTTAGGGCTTAAGATAAAACAGGTATGACTTATGGCATATCATAAACACGTGTACATATACATTTTTTCATCTCTCACTAAAATGCTTTTTGCTTTTGTATTTATTTTATTTTTTTAATTGAATAATTTTGTCTCCAATTATGTAAATTTTTTAGGTTCAAAATCGTATTTAGCAAAACCATAATTATTTAATGAAAGAATGTAGTTGGCTGTAAAAATTGTAACACAAATAGTGCTTCATCTCATTAATGTTTATTCTAAGCCGTAAATATCTAAGGTATTTAATTTAATATTTGTCTAATTTAAACTTGACACTGAAATGTCTGATATTATTAATAATATTTTTTACTACATCTTCCCATGTACAAAATATATTACTAATATAAACTATGTATAATATAACTATTTATAATCTAAAGAGGAAATATTCTATGATTTTATTATCTTGAATTCACACTCCTACGAGAGAACAATTCAATAAATTCGATGATCTTTTCCTTCTGCCAGTACTACATTATCACCAACTAAATTGATTTCAGTTTTTAAGTCTAATCTCTGTTACTATCTGTTGTTGAAATATAGTGTTGGTCAGAGACAACTGGTGTGTCTGGCTCGTGCTCTGTTGCGAAAGACCAAGCTGTTGATCCTAGACGAGGCTACAGCTGCAGTTGACCTGGAGACTGATGATCTGATCCAAGCCACCATCCGAAGAGAGTTCCGCGAATGTACGGTGCTGACCATTGCTCACAGACTCAACACCATCATGGACTCTGACAGGTGAGTGTGAGACAACCAGAACTGAGACTGATGATCTGATCCAAGCCACAATCCACAGAGAGTTTTGGATCAATATGGTGCTCATTGACTCAATACCATCATTGGCGATGATATGTGAGTTACCTAGATTTGAGAACTGATGATTCCAGATTGACATAAATCCAATACCATCAAGGAGTGTGATATCTGATTGGCCAATCTTTTTTTACTCCTCCACAAATGTTAATCTGCCATTTCTCTCAGTAGTGTCTGAAACATAGACGAACATTATTATAACTTTAGTGCTGACCTCCCAAATCTTTTAGGTCTCCCTTCTCACCTTCTTATTCTCTTAAATGTCTACTCTTGCTTATTATTTGCCTTCTTGTTTTCTTCTCCTCTCTTTCCCCACATATAACTTTTATCTTTACTGGCTTTTAAATTTCATCTCTTTCGTATTCACTATTCCTAGGTACTTGGTTCCTCTGAACTTTGTATTCAATATGCTCAACCATAGTTGCATACATCAATCCTTTTACCATTTTGCCCAAAACCATTTTCTCTTTTGAAAACATCATTTTCTTCCCATCCCATAACTATTTTCAAAGCTCTACTGTACTTTTCCACAATCTCTTGAATTGACTTTCATCATAAGGACTCCATCACTCTGTGAGTTTTTGTTTCTCACACCATCTTCATATTATGACAATCTCAAAAAATAACGATAAAAATGTATTACATTACTGAGTCTAACAGCATTATTTAAATCACCTTTAATGTTTCTTCATGTGTAACCTAAATGTTACGGTACTTTTTATAAAGTAAGCCCTAATAATGCAATCAAAATATCAAAAATATTGACATTCTCTCAAGATTTTCTATCAACTTTACTATATTTCCACCAGTCTTTTCCATCACAATAGGGTTTCTTAAATTCCCCTGCAACTCTTTTCATATTCCTTTTTATTATCCTTATTATGTAGAGTACATCACATGGGCCCATTGACCAGGGTTCATTTGTCTCTAATAAATAATAATTTGAATAAAATTAATTTAATTAAATCGAATTGTATAATTTAAAATTAGAAATAATTTAAGTGCCTAAACTTATACAAATGTTTTGAATAAACTAAATCTATACTATGCGAACAAAACATACACTATTACTACTATAATATAAATATTCCAATACAATGACAAGTCAGGTTGTCTGAATTATCAGATGGTTTATTTAAGTAATTTAACCAAAATAAATGAGGGAGACACTTTGTTGTTTGTTGCATATCATTGTTTAAAGAAGACACAATAAAGATTTCTAATACACCAAACAAAATCTCTTCTTGAGAAGAGAATTGGAATATACATTTTTGTAGGGACTAAATAATTTTTTATACATTTATAAAAGTGAATTTTCCATGTTGAAAGTCTTCATATAAGGTAACAAACAAATACTGAACATTTTTACTAATTCAAATGTGTAAACACTACAAAGTTTGTAACTCGTTTATCTAATTTCAATGGTTTTTTTGTGGTAAGCAAGTTGATTACAGATTTAACTTAAGATTCAAAAGTAACTATCAGTTTCTTAACAAGCTGTTGAGGAAAATCACGCTTATAAGGAAGACAAATTTTAATAAGCTCTATATTAGAGAAACATGATTTAACTTTCAGAGTAGGTAGCACTACAGGTTTCTGTTTTTGGGAAAATTATCAAAACACTAGTGAGTATTAGAATGTTAAAAAAGTTGTTGTCAACCTAGTGTTGTGTAAGCCTAGTCTTAATATTTTGAATTCTGTGATTTCTTTTTATTATTCGGTAAAACTAAAGTAACTCTTCTTTTACAGGGTATTAGTCCTGGACAAGGGACTAATTAAGGAGTTTGATTCACCACTAAACCTGCTAAAATCAACATCAACGATATTCTACGGAATGGCAAAGGATGCAGGTCTCACATGAAGTAGACAGTGAATGTTTCTTAAAAATCCAGTGCCTGATGAAACAGCATATATGTCTGTCTTTCTGCCAGTATTAATTATTGTACTATTGACCTTTAACGTGTGATGTAGCATATTGTATTTAGTTTTTAGTTTAATTTAGGTGCGGATCTTTTAATCAGTGTAAAATAGCATTTTTTTATGTTAGGCCAACTCTTATATTTGTAAATTTTTGTATTACTGAATGTCAAAGGAGTCTAAAATTGTCCACTATTAAATTTACTCAAAATAAATAAACACAAATATAATATAGTTCCTTTACAGATATCAAACTACCAATAAACAAGACCAGTAAAACAAAGTTTTACTATTCAATTTTATATTCAGTGAAGTTTTTAATATTTTTAATTTGATGTTCTTGTATTGGTAGATAATTTTTTCCAGTAATTAATTTTTCATTATTGAGCCATCAGTTGCTTAAAACGAATAAAAACCTATAAATTTGAGAGAGAAGTTATTTTTTACTGTTTTAAATGTGAAACCAATTTTAGGTGTAGCAAATACATTATTTAGTTATTTTTCATTTGTATTTATAATGTCACGTTGTGATGTTTCCATATATTACTTAGTGTATATACTTAGTGTAAATTCAAATGAGCTATTTTATAAATGTTCCTTTTTACTGTGCATTGTGTATTTGTTAAATAAATTTATTATTGTTGTAATTTCGGCTGGTATTCTATTAATACAGATTCCTTTCTAAGCTATATAGTCTTAAATAAGCCTTTGGCAATTCTGGGTTTTTTGTTGAAAATTGTAATACTATTTCCTATTCATTACAAAAAACTGATCACTTGACAATTATAATATTAGAACATATACATTTACTAGTGATAAAAAATTGTATGCGATATCTTTTCATAGACTTTTTTTAGTCTATGACCTCTGATACATAAGAAAAGCCTTTACTAACAAACAAAATGCATATGAAAGGTATATACAATTTATATTGCATTGTTTTTGATGGCTTACACATAGTACTTATATACACAGTTACCTTTTTATATTCTTATTTTATGCTCCTTGAAGCATATAATCTATATTTAATGGGATTTTATACCCACATCTTCAGGAAGCATAAACTAAGAATATAAAAAGGACAATAAACTCAATAAATAAGAAAAACAAAATGTAATTACACAACAAACATTTAAAGACCCAACTGTTATATCATTAGTGATACAGGAGGAAATTTGGAAAGGTTATTTTTACCTTAAATTTAAAACAATTGGGTATTTAGATTTTAGAATTAACTGATGGGCTTGTTCAAGACTTTTTAATTTTAACCTATTTAATTTTTTTCTAAACAAGGGAAGACCTTATTAATCTCTTTAAGATCATAACACTCTTCAATTTTGTCTTTTTTGTTTTCAGCAGCATGTTTGGCCAACGGCTCTCCTTGTCTTTATGAAAAATATCAAATCTGTGCCCTGTTATTCTGACTCTAAGGTAATTAGATGTTTGCACATGCTCTTCAAAGACAACTGTTCAGAAAATTAACAGAAGAGTTGGAATGCCAGTATGGTGACCTGTTGCTTCATACAGAGGTTTTTTGGCTTAGTAGAAGCAGGGTGTTCTAACTTTTCAATGATTTGCTTCCTGCATTGGTAGGATTCTTCAAAGAACGGGGTGAGCATCTCACTGAACTCGAAGATTCCACGTGGTTACAAGATTTTGCCTTTCTTACTTATATTACTGAAAAGTTGAATGGTTTGAACTTGCAGCTGCAAGAAAAAGTTAAAAGACGTCGGTGTGAATGATTTCAGATGTAACTTATCTTTCAAAAAAGCTCGAGCTGTGGGAAAAGAATATCATCTAGTTTGAATATAAGCACTTTCCTAATCTGAAGAAGATTGTTGGCAAACAAAATTCTCCATAGCACCCCAGTAATAACAAGAATACATGAAAATTATTTCAGACTTTCAAAGATAAGTTTGATCAACGACTTTGAGATTTTAAAAGCATAATACATGTGGCACAATTCGTCAACTATTCTTTCACAGAGGTTGATGCATAAGATTATTAAGTTGTGTTGTAAAATATTTCAATGGAGATCAGGCTGCGGTTGAAATAGTTGTTAATTTTCTAAATTGTCTGTCTAAAAGTCTAACTACCACTGTATATTTTTGATATATCTAGTCCCCAAAGAGAAAAATATCCAATTGTGGTTAGAGTTGCATTGAGATTGAAAGCTATGCTGTTCTACATACTTGTGTGAAGCATCTTTTTCAAGTATGAATTTTATAAAAAACAAATATAGAGACAGGCCGACTTATAAAACATTTGGATAACTGCATTAGAATGGCAGCTACAACATACTCTCAAACTTAAAGACAAGAAAATACTTGATGGTCAAAAAAGGAGTTCCACTCTTCTCATTAAAATGTACATTTAAACATTATTGTTGTTACACTTCCTATTTATTTTGATCGATACTAAATTATAAATAAATATGTGTTTGTGGGCAATCATCGATGTTATTACCAGTTCGCGTACTTTCATTGTCCCAGCATTCCTTGGGGCTCGGTAGATTTATAAATGCTATGTTGGCGTAAAGATTTGGTGACCACTGTTTTAAGCCTATACCCACACATTGTAGGTTTTAATATATAAATTGTCTTCACATCTGGTAACAGGATAGATTTCAAACCTAATAATTCCTCTCAGAGTCACACGCACGCACAGTAATCACTGTTTTAAGCGGAGGAAAATGGAAGAACAATTTTTTACTTATAAATTTCGGAGGATTTAATATCCCAGTCTTCAGGAAGTTTTAAATATAAATTAATAGATAACAACAAAATTATATATAGTGTAAACAAGAATCAAGAAAACTGATATGTAAGCAGTAGCACAATGCATGACATTTGATAAAGTCCAGCTGACGTTATTTTTTTTATAATTTAATCTTGGTGGAATAGTTGATTTTTGTAAAGGATGGATAATGTCTTACCAATGGTTTTTCTTTATCTTGATGGAGAATATCAAACCTATGCCCTGTCATACGAATTCTTAAATGGTTAGATGTTTGCCCAATATATTATTTGGAGCAAAACTTGCAATTAATTTGGTATATTACATTTTTAGAATTACAGTCAATGTTGCCAATTATAGGATAGGTTATTCCAGTATTACTGCTAGTGATTTCTCTTGAAGAATTCACAATTGTACATGTTTCACATTGTGATTTTTTTGTCCATTTCCTGTATAGTTAATAGATTTTGGAACTCGTGTGTTAACCAGATAATTTTTTTAAATTTGGAGGTCTTCTGAAAATGATTCTTGGCGCTTTTGAAATAAAATTTGAAGGGTCAGGGGAACTGTGAAGTAAATTACAACCAATTTTTATAATATAATTAATTTTGTGTAGACCAGGCAAGAATTGAGTAACACACTTAGGTTGTTTTGTATAATTATGAGTTTTTATGTCATTTTGGTTTGGTTTAAAAAAAAATCGGTTTTAAACGCGCGCGCGCCCACACACACACACACACACACACACACACACACACACACACACACACACACACACATGTAATACCACATTTTTATAATACCAGAGAAATTGTATTAATTTCAAAAGTATTCGAATTCATTTTGAGGTATTCGAATATGTGAATACCCGGGCTGTATTCTAATACTATTCGATTCTCCCATCACTAATGTTAAGAAGTAGCACAGTTAAAACTTATTTTTAAAAGCCGCCACAATCACACTAATTAAATTACCACTTTCTAGAAGAGCAGTAAACATAACGAGTAACCATTACGTACTGAGAAGGAACTAAGAAGGGAACAATGAATAGTGGGTGGGGAGGGTTGGGAAAGTATTCAAGACACACACTGCGGATTGTGAATACACTTGATTGGCGCCTAAGCGTGATGCGGTGGTGGTTTGGTAAACAATTTGCCTGTTTTCGTGTTTTTGGAAGGGTACCTTATTGTTGTAGAAAGTAAGGTCTCGAATTTTCTCGTGAGTTTAGTTATATGAAACAGTTTTATGGATAATTCTAACTGAAACAGTAATACTCGTCGTATAAAAGAGTAAATTAGTGAAATCGGACTGCAGTTTTTACTAATTTTATCAACATTTTCTCATTTTTCATCACCCTGAATCACGCCCCTTGACATTCAGCGCACCCCGTAATGCGGAGTCTGCGGGAATGTACTTTATGCCACTTTTGTTTTGTCATTTTTAAATCTTAAAAATGACAAAATTATTTTCCTATACGACACGTAAATTAACCTTCAATCCAATTATAGATCATTTCAGGTGTCATGAATAACAGCCAATTCTTCTATGTTACCTATAAACTGTGTTAACTAGCAAACTTACTAGGATGAGAAGAGATCCGCAAATGACAACCAGTGGCATTAGAGGATAACTTCCCTGTCATATTCAGGGCCGAATAACATAAATAATGTGCTTGATTTACGCATTACTGCTACCTGTAAAATACTTTAACACATGGTCACATTGATGTAAAAACTTTAAGCAATGTAAATTATTTTACTAAGCAAATAATTCTTTTACACATATAAATAAAAATAGTGTTGTCGCTGATAAGAAAGGCTTGACCAATGTCACTATTTTTATTTTAAAATTCTCGCAATAGACCAAATTAAGCTTTTTGTGGAAAAATATGTAAAGATTATAGGATATTATTTAAAAATTACTATAACTTTCAATTTAATGAACTAAATTGTTAGTAGATGCACATAAAGTACCCAATATATCCTTGGACATTGTGGTACGGAATATTTACAGTAGCGAAAGTAATAAAACAATAAAAAAGATAAAAGTAAAGCGGGAGAAGCGAACACGTAACCATTGAAAATAGAATCGATGAAGTGCTAAGTCAGGACATGGACACTGTCAAGGCAGTGAATTAGGAGCCCCATATTACATGGAGGTGCTTATTCATGGCATGAACACGCCCACTGCGCTGATTTAGCACCCCCTTTCGTGACTTCAATATAACATCACGAGCGAGTAGGTGCTAAATCAGGCGCACTATTCAACCAACGACTAATTCAAGTAGATACTAAGTTTGTTCTAGTTCAACCAATTAAAATTATTAGTCTTAAGACTAATTATTTAACTGTCTGCAGTAAAAAATAATAACCAATTATATTAGTACAGTTATTCCCACCGCTATGTCAGTGCACATCGAGGTTTATGTATTTGTACAGGTGTCTATCTGTATTTGTGACACTATTCTGACTGTATTTATAATATTACAGCTTTGAATAAAGATCTATGACTATGAAAAAAAAGATCTATGACTATGATGTCATAAAGGCCTTGTGACTTGTGATATAAAATAGCGTAGAATCTGTGGTCTGTGACTGACTGACCGACTGATTTGTTATTTTACTGACAATAGCTTAGTGTTAAAAAGTGAAAGTAATAATTATTAATTACCACTCATATCTGTGTATTATGGATAAAGTCGTCGATCCATGGAGCGGTGTTGATTCACATGATTCAGATTTACTAGCAAGAACAAGCAAAGTGTTTGAAGACAATTTTGTTTCAAAACACAGTGACAGACTTCCTGATTCTGCCCAGTATCTTGCCTCTTTAGGTTAGGAAATTTTGCATATTATTATGTTTTTAGTCATAGATCTGCCAGGTAGATAAGTTGGTTCTAGGTTACTGGCTTACATGGATTGTAAATTATGACATTCAGTGCTTTGAGTACTATTATAAAAACTTCATTCTATAAATGTTAACTTTATTTCAGTATAAAAAATGTCAGTAATTTAGCCAGGTACATATTATATTCCAATATTCCAACAAAGTTAAAATTAAGATTTAAAGTTTTTGTAGGCCTATAATTATGTTACATAACTGGTAACAGTGAAGTTAACTTTGGAGTTGTCTGCAGTTGGCTATATTAAGTGTTCACCACCACAATCGAATCATTGATAAGAAGTGGGTATTCATGATAATCTAAAGCACTGAAACCAAAATATTGAACCAAAGTACATTATAAGTATTTAAAATTACAGGATAGTTCAACTGTTTTAATATCTAAAAAAGTAATAATTTAATTATGAATTAAAAACTAGGCTAGGCTATGTGTATTTGTTAAATGTAACAAATAATACATTGCAACATTTAGTCACTTTTTACATTTTAAAGGATGAACTTGTCTGACAGCTTGTGACACAAATAACACATGTACATCGCCATTGTACTTGTACCCATTACTCAATACTGTACAAATGATTTGACTTTGTTTGAATTAATTTGAAATAATATTCAATATAAAGAGCTGGCAGTAATTAATTGTAAGGTAATTGTGAAAGTAATAGCCGGAGTAGCAAAATACTAGTTTCGCGTTATTAACTTATTGTAATTATCCTAATTAACGAAACAATATAGGTCTAAGGTTTCACGGGGTGGAAATGAGGAGTAACAAAGTTGTAGAACATAAAATAATGGAACAACCTTTCACGTGCAGAGCAATATGTCTATGGTTACCCCGCACTAATTTCAACAAAAGAAAAACATCCCTCGAGATAGTACCTATCAGCAAAATATCAAATTCTAGAGGGGCTGATCAGAAATATAAATTGAAATGCAATGCCCAGAAATTTATGTAAAGTGTAAAAAACTTAATAAATCATGTAAATATTTTAATATATAAATGGACAGTAATAGATAACACTTACCATTAGTGTGTTGGCAGATAGAGCTGAGCAGCAACAACAAAAAAGTGGTGGAGTCCGGTATGTGAGTGAAGGTATTTGGCCTTGAAAAAAATTCTGTCAGGTACCCGACAAATGGTCACCCCGGACACCATAATGAGGGATGTTCGCCCTGGCTTCTCGCCAGTGTCTCTCAATGGTGTTTGTATTTGCACCGGTATCAAGGTCAACAAAATTAATAGAATGATTGATGGAGAAGTGTCTAAATCCCTCGTCACTGAGATAGTAGTTGTATGTCTTCCAACGTGTAGGCTAACAATTGTCGTACCTGGCAGAACCCATTCTTTAATAAAGTCAAGCAGGGTGTCCCTGTCATGTTCAACAGGAACAAGGAAGGAATCTCTGCTCTGCCTTTTGATTCCCCCAAAAACCCACACTCCCTTAATTCTTCTGCCACGATTGTATTTTCTCCTTTTGGTCTCATTAATTTCAACGACTGTCAGAGGACTGTTTTCTTTGTTGAAATGTGATGGAAATACACTTTACGGCAGAAAGAATACCAGTTCACCACTGAATGTGCAGAAACGCCAAACTCCATCGAAATATGGTGTTGTCTCGGTGGCTTCAAATGCAGCAACGTGGTCACCAAACCAAAATATCACGTTCTTTCAAAAAAGGAACCTGCCCAGGCCGATTTTTAAAAATTACGACGTTTAAAACTATTTTTTACTACTTTTACAAATTTTTCTATCACAATGAATCATCAGTCTCCCAGTTTAAAAACAATATGCAACCTTGTTATATTTTATAAATACATACCTAGAATATTTTTTATTCAATATAACAAATTAGGTTTAATACTGTAAGTTAATTTGAACTACCTAAAAGGTAATTTTGGTTAAGTATTTATATCAAGGATTCTTTACAGATGAATATCGATCATTGGAGTGTTGGACTTTTATTATATTGCAGCTGTTTAGGTATTTCTAATCGATAATTTGATACCCTGATTCGCATGTAATGATGGCCACTTACTTTACTGCAGCCGAATTGCCAATTATAATTTCTACTTTATTATGTAAAGTATTTTGTTCGTCCTGAACAAAACTATATATGGTTTAGGGGTGGAAATGACAAACAACTACATTTTGAATAATTGAAAAAGAAATGTGATTTTGTGGAATTTGTGTACTGAGCTTCTTGTTATTTATGATTTTCAGCGTTATCTGGCCCCGATTTCTTATCTCAGTCTGTTCTGTGGTAACCGTTCCGTGCAATAGACCTCACTGCTTTATGGATAACCATGGCGTCCATTATTAAACTACTGCAGTGTGTTAACTCAAATTATTTTAAAAGTTTTAAAAGCCAATTACTTTTCCCCTGATTTTTATTAGAATAGTTTAAAATTTCAGGCGGAGGGTTTTGTTTGGCATTGGCTTGATTTGTTTCTTCCTTGTTTTTAGAGCTGATAACTCTTTTCTGTAAGATATATATGTATATATTATATTATCATCTCGTTTATGTGGTATATCTTTTAAACACACTTTTATTTCTGTTCTGTTTTTACTTTTCTATATGTTATGATTTTTTTTGAGAAAGGATTCAAACACTCCAACGTTGTATATCTTCTGTTTTACTTTACTGTGTCAGTGAACTCACTTATAAAACATATTTATGCCGATTATAATACTTGTTACACCACTAAACACTAGCTGTGGACTAAACTGCACAGGCTACATTAGGAACTGCTGCAGGTTGAGACAAACTTGCTAGTACTTGCACAAGAGCCAACTGGTATTGCTGACACATTCAATCACTTATTTTTTTGGATAAGGCCAAGCAATTCCTTACCAAATAAAATAAGATGGATTTCAGACCCAGATTAATTGTTTATATTTAATTGTTTATAAAATAAATAATATCACTGTAATATTAACAATTAATTATTTTCCTATGTACACACAACATCATTTATTATGGTGTATTCCTTACAATTACAATTTAATTGCTCTACACAATATTTAAGCAATAGGCTCGTGTCAACAATTTAATTAGGCCAACCGTATAAACTTTGTGTTCATAAGACTTTTCAAATGTCGTCATCAACATTATAGGATAACATTGTAAATGTAAGCATGTTTTGAAACACTTTTTTCTTTAAGAATCCATTATGATCCTATTATGAAACTTATACTATCTGTTAACCACTATACAAAGACCATTTGAGAATTTTTCCAAAATGTTGAAAGGGACTTATATAAAAAATTCTAAAATTGATTTTTTTTCATTTTGAAATAGGTAAAACAATCTGTACTGTGACCTCCCTATGTACACTATTTTGGATTATAAATTTTTCTAAAGGGTTTGAAAAATGCTGCTAGTTTTGAAACCAGTTTGAGATAACAAGTTTAAATTAAAATTTTATATTTTTCTTAGTTTATATGGGATGTACATGTACACTAAATTTCTTAACTCTACAACTGGCATAGAATCCAGTTGACTCGAACAGCAACAGTGGGTATTCTATGTGAGCTATCTGCACATTCACGTCATCGAGTCAGGATGACAGCGTGGTCTAAGGCGCTACTCTCAGACGCGGGAGTTAGCCTTGGAGTAACAGGTTTCGATTCCCACACGTGACGTTAGAGATTTTTGTGGTCTGGTGTACACTTATGAGAGTCACTGGTCTGTGGTAAAGCTTATGGGAGAGCCCACCTTAAATTAACGGTGGTTGGCTTGGGTATAAGTTGATAGGATCAGTAGTTATCCTATATAAGTGTACCAGACCCAATACACCCATTTGCATTTTTGTTGTCTTTGCTACTAAAAAATAATAACTTGATTTATGTTTATTTTATGTTATACAAAGCACTTATTATTGATTCATGACTATAATAATAGCATTTAAGAGTTTAAAAAAAAAACTGTTTAAAACCACAGTAATACCCAAGTTGTAATATGCAAGAGTCCATACTCATGGCGGGGAAAAAATGAGTCGTAAATTATTACTTTGCCAGTTTCAGGATTTAAATCTGATATAGTGAAGTAAAATGTCTGTTTATTCTACATGGAATGACCCTTAATTAATTTGAACAATTACAGTAACATCATCTGTACCAACTGTAAATAAATTTCAGATTGTAAACATAATATTCTATCCAAAAATGACTTCATCTGAAAAAAAAATTACAGTTAACTTTAAAAACTGTACAAAATAATATTGAAAAGAAAATAAACAGTTTTTAACTTGGATTCAAGATGTTTGATTTATTGTTATTGTCTTTAATTAATTATTTTAATTTCAAATTTATACGCTATGTTTTTAATTTAGTTTTTAGGTATATAGATATGGATTGATAGTTCTGTTGCTGTTGCTGATAGAAACTGAATCCCCTCTCATACTTACTTAATGCAATAATTTTACAATTAACAAAAGTGACACATTTTTCAGAGTTGTTCATAAACTAATGTAGCATCCTTTACCTACCTAGGTTATCTAATAATTGTAAATAATTAATGCTAGTTATTTCACTTCCAAATATTTCAAAACTGTATATGCAAATATTGTTTTTGTAAGCTAATTACTTTATGGGACCATACTGCTGAGAGATAGCTAGGACACAGTCCCCCAATTTACCCTCCACACACCCAGAGACAATTCATTTATCAAATATCTATTTCCTATCTGTGTTATTTATTTACACTGTTATGATCAGATTAAAAGTTTCTACAAGGTTTTTTTAAATATTTTGATCTGTTTCGTGGTGAAATAACAAAGTTATTGTTGATCAAAGATGAAAAAAATATTTTTCTCAAAAACTTCTTAACTTACACTTCTGGGGCCTGTTTTATTAAATTTATCAGGTCAAAAACCATAAGAAACGATTTAATTCGCCCCTTAATTTGCCTTTCCATAATGTTAGGAAAATATCATTTTACATGGTGAGCTGAAATCCTGGTGAAATCTTTTGCTAGCCATAACTCGCTAATGAAACATTTCTGGACCCATGTTTATACAACCTTTTTTCATTATTTTTACATCTACAATTTTCACAGTTTCTGCATATCTTCGTGAGTCAGTCTAATAACATATAGTCGGGACAGAGTGGTCTTCTCGCCAACATCGCTTCCTTAGGGAGGCAGAAAACAAGAATTGATCAGGTTAAAAGATTAATGTTAATAAAATCAACACATATGAAAAAACAAGCAGAACATGAAAAATCTGTTTATTAAATGAACGTTCTTCGTAGTTTTTAATCTTTTTTTGTGTTTATTGGCCTATTTTACATAATACTCTTCAGAATTAGATTCTCTACAAGTTTTGGTTAAAGTGTTTATTACTCGTTGAATGAAGTTGTACTTCAAATCTAAACAAAGCAAGTTTTTCGAGACCCAATTGTGCATATTTTGTCTTATATCTCAGATATGGGTGGTCCTACAGGTCTGGGACGCAATTAATTAAATTTTTCAGTTCATTTGACATAAAATCCGGTAAATTAAATGCCTAATTTTACGCCACTAAAATATAAGTTTTAATTTAGTTCCGTCCTTTCCCAGGAAAATCGGGTGAAATATTTTCCTAGCCATAGTTTGCTAACAAAGCATTTCCAGACACATGTTTATATGAACTTTTTAATTATTTTGATGAGAGAAAACCACCTGAGAAGTTTGTTGGGTTGCTTGTGGGACACCCTGTATATATATATATATATATATATATATATATATATATATATATATATATATACAGGTGGTTTATATATATATATATATATATATATATATATATATATATATATATATATGACTTGCAGAAGAGTTATCAGCTCTAAAAACAAGGAAGAAACAAACCAAGCCAATGCCAAACAAAACCCTTCGCCTGAAATTTCCAACTATTCTAATTCTGGAGATGACCCTGATTTTTCACTCTAAGTTGGAAGTTGTTGAGACAATTAATGCTATTATTCACAAACTATGTGAATCACCCCTTCATACTAAAAAGTAAGATCTGAAAGCTATGCCTCACAAAAAATTGTCAGAATTAATTCAGCCATGAGGTGTAAACTCTTTACTTCAAGTCAAGACTCTGATGAAGATCATGAAACCCTCAATGATTTAATTTTTAAAATCTAAAAGATTACTTCCACTTTGAAGTCCAAGGTAGTTATAGCAGTGAAGTTGAATGTCTCTAATTATAGCAGTCTAAGGAATTATAACAAGATAAATATAAGGAATGTAGAGTCATATGGTAGATAAACCATTATATTTTTATCAGCCGTTTTGTATTTACTATTGTTAAGAGTGTTTGGTATAATTCTTGTTTATGTAAACATTCAAAGTATATATTTTATTTTACTATTAGACATGGTGGCAGTGGTAATAATTATTTATAATACCAAGAATTTGAAGAGGTGATAAACAAATCTCCATTAAAACTTATCAATCATCAGATATATCAAACTTTGGGTTCCAAGAATCAAGGTTACAAAGTGAATCAACTTCAGTAATCATGTTTTAAAATGAGAAAATTTAGTTTTTAACCCTAGAACTGTTAATCGACATAATTATGTCGGTTAATGCCGCTTTTGTGGTGTTAACCGTCAAAATTTTGTCGATCAAACATTCCCTCGTATAATTACTTTTTATAATATACTCCGGTAACGTATCGATATAATTCATGCACCATTGTATTCGGGAAGAAAAATGCTAAGGAACAGATGAGGTTTATTCCTCTTTGTATTATGGTTATGACGTAGCAAGCTTGTTATTTTGAACGTAAAAGAAAACGCGACGCCGTTTGTTATGACCGCCATATTGCCGCTGCCGTTCTGTATCACTTTCGTGCCGAGCTGTGGATATTTGTAAGTTTTAATAGTTTTACGCGTGTTTTAGTGTCGTATTTAATGTGTAGTGTGTTGTTTGATGTCGTAGTAGTGTAAAACATATATATTTTAGAATAAATCAATTTCTATTTACTGAAATATGTTTGAGAAATTACCGGCTTTGTGTAGGCTATGGCAAAATTACTTGGCTAAAATTCATTTCACATAGTTTGTTATTGTTTTCACTTACTAAACGTTATTTATAGCACTCTTTTAGCTCTGAAGTAACTATTTATTTTTGGTAAATAGATAGTTTTCACAATAAAATATATATTTCCTGTAATTTCTTTGGTTATATATAATAACTGTTTGGGTTATTCTATATTTTTTCAATATCTTTAGTTATATTTATAGTTTTCTAACTACATAATATTTCGTATTACTTATAAGCCATAAATTTATAAATTTTGATATAGTACAAGCTTTAGAAACTATTTTATATTTTGCTGAATGAAAATTTTTCGCAAAATTTTTGAATAATGGCAAAATTTAACTTTTTTTACTTTTCAAAAAATAATTTATGGTAATTATTTCATTACTACTGTATATTCTATTTTATTCTAAGTAATAAAATATGCAAAATAACATGTATTCATAGATAAATGTATTAGCAAAACTTGTTTTACCAAAGTCTTACGTGTACACCCGATTTTCAGAATTTATACGCATCGCTGCTTTTTGTTCTATAGCTTTATGATGCTTTCATCAATGTGTATAATGTTTATGTTTTTCTGAAACTAGATAAAATTTGACACAGAATGGCTATCTCACTTATAAATATTTCTCACTATAACTTCATTTGCTAGGTATGGTCCCCCCCAAATTTAAGAAATATTTTTCGTAAATTTTATATTTGATTAAAAAAAGTGTTTATTAGAAAATTTTTGATGGTTAATTTTACAATATAGTGCAATTCTACGTTTAATTCTGAACACAAAAATATATACTCTTATTTATATTGCTTTTATTTTATATTTTTAATAATTTTTTTAAAAAAACCTTGCGCGAAGCTCCAAAAACAGCCCGACACTACAGGATGAAATGACCGCCAGTTCTAGGGTTAAACAGCCAGAACTTTGGATTAGTGGTCTTAACGTTTTGAAAGGTATAGACTTGCCTCAGGACTGGACCATGAACCTGAAGAAAAAACATTCAGTTCTTTTATTTAGCACATGATATCTGATGCTGAAAATATTCATTCATTTGAGAATAAAAATTCTTAGGATGCCATAAAACAGGGCTTTTGGCAATGTATTTATTGGTAAACGTAATTTAAGTTATTAAAGAGCAAAATTCAACTCCAGGTATCAACAGGGTTAACATTTTGACATTTTTCTAGAAAGCAAGCTTCATGGCTAAACATTGCATATTTTTAGGAATCTTGGAGATGAACTTATTCGTGATTGAATTGTTGTTGGTATCACAGATAAACATTTATCCACTCAACGACAATACGATTCTGATTTTACTTTAGAAAAAGTTATTAAAAAATTTAAACAAAAGGAGGCTACTAACAAATAATCAGCAGAACTTAATATGGCTTACCGACATAAACATTCTATAGTTGATAAAATCAGATAAAAAAAGTCAACAAATTTTGAAAATGTTGATTAGTGAAGACACATCAACTTGTCAAAAGAAAACAGCATAGTTACACTTCACAAGTATTGCCAAATTTGAGGCTCTATAAAATACTGTATAGAAGTAAAATTGGAAAATGATTGCTAATAATGTTGTGTTGTACAATTATTTATTTGTATTAAAAAATACTAAATGCACTTGACCCAATCGAATAAACCACATTAGCAGCCTCTGAGAACTTTGTAGACACCCTCTGGATTGAATGCAGGAAGCAGTCCTGAGAGGGGTTGATGCTTTGCATATCCCCCATTCCCTCTCATCAGCATTGTACTCTGAGAATTAACAGTGCATTAACATGTTCATTCATAAAAGTTATCTTAATTTACTCAAATTTGGAAAAAACCCAATAAATTGGATACTTAGTTAATTTTTGTCCCCATTTGCCTATATTTTGCTGTGTACTGCATTAGACAATATAAATTTGCTATACTCGATATGAAATAAAAAATGTCAATCGACAAGACAAAATTAGAACTAACAAGAAGGCCTTTCTTCCGCATAACCCCTAGATAGCTCAGCGGCTGTTGGTGCTTTCACTACCAAGCATCGCAGTAACTGCAGATCAGAAAGCCTTAAAGTCTCTTATATGATTGCATAAGTTAACCTTTTAAAGTAATAGAGGTTCTTGAGAACATCTAATGGTGCTGAATATTTGACTTGAATATTCTCAGTATGACATTTAAAAATAACAACCTCACTATATAAATTACTAAGTATGATAGTGATAAGTGTCAACTAGTGTGGAAGTGCACCCAGCAGGGATCACTTCTGGCTGGTTTACCTTCCAATTGAACCTACCACTGGGCACAGTAAAAGCCGATGTGTCACTTAAATCTAGGCAACCCTATGGATGTCCAGGAGCGGCACATCACTAACCGCAAATGTCGAGATTCTGGGGTTCATGGGCAATTCAATAGGTTTAGTCTACTATAGGAGATGACTGTTGGAGTTGGTAGGGTTTGTTCCCTAACTAACCTCAAAGGTTCTTGTTAACCTCAACAAAGATGTGCCACCCTCTGCCTGCTTTGACTGGAGAGGCTGGTTCAGGGCTGGCCTCCCCTTCTTCGGGAGAACATGACTTTGAGATTAGTGCCCTAAATTCTTCCTCATGGATCTCGATAAGAGGCGGCCCCTACCCCCAACCCATCTAGAATATCTTGTCACTCCGGAAGCAGCGCAAAGGTCCTTATAGGACTAGATACAATTTATAAGGTTCTTGTCCTAAGAGAACAACAACAACAAATGGTAATAATTGGCTATTTCTCTTACAATGCTAAATGAAAATAATATAAATTAATCTATATTAATCACAAAGGCATAAAATAAGTTTGTTTTTCTTTCAGAGAATAAACTAGCCCGGATCAAAAGTGGAAAAGGGTGCAAGAAAACTGAAGGAAAGGAACTGATCAAGTCCCTGGAAGAGAGCAGTGACTCGTGCATGTACAGACTGATAGCAGGTGATACGTACTCGCTGACTGAGGAAGACCTTTTACTAGAGGCACCAGTAGGAGACTCACTGTCAACCAAGTGGTTAAGATCGCAGGTCAACCCTGAGCAGGCTCTGACGGTCGGAGAACTCGTGGAGCTGGTGAAGGCTGATTACTTGGCTCAGAACTGCAGTGATACTGAGACAGTTGACAAGTCAGGTCAGTTTTGTTGCCATTGTTTTTCAGCAATATTATTAATTTTAAAGCACTGATTGAATGTGAGAAGGTCAATTTCACAGCATAAAATGTAACTCACCGACATTTAAATATAGGTTTTCGGTATATGTTTATTTTTGGTTCCTTTAAGTTCTCATGAATGAATTATTATATCAGTAATATTAACCATTTTAGTTTTCTTTAGTTTTTCTTTCTTAGTTCCTGTTAGTCCCTGCAAGACTATCGCTAAGTTCTCTAATGATCATTTTACAGCTTTAGCTTAATGTGGGAAAGCCAATTTCACAATTTGTAAAGTAACTTACCCATACTAAAAAATCGTAATTAGGGCTTCGGCTTATGTCTAAGTTCATTTGTCGTGACTGCCTGTTAGTTCTCATAAAACTACCATAAAAAGTAAACATATTATAATTTTATTTCAAAGTGAATAAGCCAATTTCACAGCATAAAATTTAACTTACCTACATTGCATGTAGTAATAACTATGTTGCCGGCATATGTACATCATCAGGTTCTTGTTAGTCCGTATATGAATAAAAACACCAAATCAGTAGCATTTTTCAAAGGACAACAAAAGAGGACAACAATGGTTGGCAAATTTAAGACAGAAGTAGCCGCCTCACAAAGAACAGCATTTACCTATGCCTGTAACTTTGAAACATTTCTAGTGGTCTTTCTATGGTTTGAAAGCGTATTTTCACTAGAACATTGGATTTGTCTTATTGAGGGTGAGGCATTGCAGGCCATTGAGCACATCAACCAAATGGAGAGAGAGTTGCTGTTTTGTCCAGCTAGGAATTCTGCATCTAAGAAATTTTATGTTCTTGGAAGGTTTTATCTACGTAGTAGCTCTTTTCATTCATTCATAGGCTTCTAAAAAAATGTAGTGCAATGTCACCAAATACGATACTGAAGCTAGGTCGGCTCAGTTAGCCCAGCGGAGCAGTTCGGCGATTTCTTGAATTAAATATGCCATCATTAAAAGAATACAGGTTTAATTTAAACATTTTGCTAATTGGATTGTATGGAAACAATAGTTTATCTTTTTTTGTTTTTAATATACAGGATAGGTAGGTTCGTTTCATTAGTAAGGCTTTATATAGCATGCTCCCAACACAGTGGCAGGTCGCGCCAAACAAAGCATGTCTAGAATTCAGTGTTGTGACTATACCTTGTGATGTGCACCCACACTCACAAGTAAAGACAGTCAATAATAAATACTGGCTGATTTATAAATAGATGCAAGTCTAATGAGTGTAAATCCAAATCAGCACTTACAGTATTTACAGTATTAATACAGTATTTTTAAAATCCCAAAATAATAACTGATAACCAATTTTATATTGGTAAAAAAAATACGTCTTTAGAGTAATTAGAACTCTCAATTTTTGGTATGTTGTTCGTCAACAGACATACAAGCGAATTCTGTATAAGAATGTTTTGCTGTCATTACTTTTGGAATAATGATGAGTTAAAGTGGAGAAAGCTTTAATTTTAAACAGAAACCATGTTTTTCTACATATTTTTAGTTACTATAATTCACAACACACAAAATATTTTTCTTTTACTTGAATACATCGGTGAATTCTACCCAATCAGTAAAACATTATTTTCAAGGTAATATAGGTGTATATTTTAATGTGGTAGATGTTTGAAGTGATATGTTTAACATGTGACAGAGGCCGCCGAGACCCGGCTCTGTCAGGGATCTTCTTTAGAAAAACAAACTATAGTAAATAGTACCTATTTTCCCAAGTTATTGCATAATAATTGTCACTTTTTATTTTAGGAAAGTCCTAACGAAACCAACATTTTCTTTCACAAACACATCTGTGAGTATAATATACATATTTTTATCAGTAGGATTTGATTGAATATTGGTTACGCTTCTTAGAGAGTTAGTTTTTGTTTAAATTTTTTAAACTTTACATATGAAAATAATATAACAGTAACAAAATATGGCCTAGGTATGAGTTCTTGGGAATTTCTTTCGTATGGTAAATCCTTTTTTGTTACTTCTTTTTGTAGTATGTGATCCAATAATTATGTGTACTAGCATTGCTGATACTAATTGTAAGAATACATTGTTCAGAACAACTGTGCTAAGTTTTTACAGAGCATGAAAAAGACATGTGAGAAATGAATTATACTCAGCTTGATTTTAGTAAAACGTATTTTCTTAGTTGTTGAATGCTACAGTCTCAGGGAGTATTGGTGAGTTATAAATTGTTGGTCTAGGGGTGAATGAGAACTTGTAGAAATATTTAGTTCTTACATACGAACTTAATTGTTTTGAAATAAAAAAACTGCAGTGTATCTAATCTAAATATAAATCCATTATTGGTTTTTTTGTAATTTATATTTCTTTTTTTCAGTGTTTTTTTACTAACCAACAACAAATTGTTATCTCTTTGGTGTTAATTTAGTTCAACTTTCTTTGGGTATTTTACTCCCAACCAGTAATCATTGGTCATATTGATGATTTTCACATACATTTCTCAGTGCACTAAATAATTAACTATGACCTAAATCCATTTATTTTTACATATATTCTGTTGTTTTGTTGAAATTGTCAATTTGTTAATTTGATTGAAGATCAACTTTAATATGTATCTCAGAGTCTTGCAATATTGTGTTTCATAATTATGAAAACCATTGTTGCATCATTACTCCATAGTAAAATATATGTAATATTCTAGTTCTCTAACCAAGCATCTTTATTTCCTACTATACTTGTTTCTTAATATCATCACTTTGAGCTGTGTTAGCTTTTATCAACAATAAGCTACTTGAATATTTATTACTATATTACACATGAAGACATTATATCGACTACAGTACAGTTCTTTAGACATGTAGAATTATGTAACTTGGTTATCTTAAAACTATTCTAAGATATGACATAATCTTGGAATGTTCAAGTGTCTGATTGGTATAAACACTACTTTTAGACAACAGACAAAATATTTGACTACAAATTTGCATTAAAAAGTACTTGTACAACTTGTTTGAAGGCTTTAATATTCTTACACTATAATATGAATTTTATATATATATATATATATATATATATATATATATATATATATATATATACATACATACATACATATGTATATCTTTGAAACTATGGTTTTTACGCTATAGCATAAAACTTTATTTGCTAGATAAATTGAAATATATAATAATATTCAGATTATCTTAAGAATATGTTACTTGAAATGTTTAGTGTGTGCTGTTTTATTTTTTGTGAAATAATGAATTAATGAGTTATGCAATAAAATAATATTCATGATTTTCTTTCTGTTCAATGTTAATTTCCTTTCAGTACTAGAAAAGTTATGGTGCTTGCTGTATCTTTGGTTAGCTAATATAATTATATAATCAATTAGAAATTCCATAAACTTATATAACCACTTAGGTTAGCAGTCTATAAATGTTCTAGCAGCTAGTATCCTTTATTTTATTTATAATGCAAGGCCAAGGTTGAATGATCTCTGGGTGTAAGAGTGAAAGGGGACAGGAGAAGAAGTTTTGAGGTTATGTAACTCAGGTGTCTGGTAGGCAGTGGCTTGGCGGCAACTGCTGAGAATGCATTAAACCAGTTCTGTTCATTGTGGCCAACTAAATTCAAACATTCTCAGGTAGGCAGGCAGTGAGTAAGGTGGGCTTACTTAGGGATTGGATTTTATTTGTATATTATAAATGATATAATATTGTATATTTGTAGTATTGTCAGCCAGGTATTTTTCATAGTTTTAAAAAGTTGAAAGAGGAAAAAATTACAATATCTATATCATCAATTGTTATTAAAGCAGAGCATTTTCAAGGATCTTATGTAACTCACAATAGTTAAACTTTATCTAGTTCAGTTTTTGTTTACTTACTGTATTAAACTATTGGTAATTATCAAACAAAATTACTTCTAACAAACTGATCAACTTGATTTTGATAATTGTTTGTATTATTTCATAAAATTGTTCCAACTTTAAGATTGTCTTATAGCTGTAATCCAATGACAAAATTTTTCAAAGGATAATGATAAACATATTGTTTAAAAAATTAGTCTGACTTAATGAAGTAAATGTTAAAACGCAAAGTTAGTCCTCAGAAACAAATTGTTAAATTTGAAATAATATAATACATTGGCTTTTGAGTCTTCCATTTTTTATATAACCACATACAGATGTTAAACAAATTAGGATTGTGACTATAAGTGTGTATTTGTTTATATTTTGACTTCTTCAGTTACTTTAGTATACTGAGTGTCTTATAATGTTTCAGAAATAAGTAAAATCTTTGAAAGTGGTATCATGCATCAAACAAGTAAAATTCCCATACAATTTCCATAATTTTCATTCTGTGTGTTGGCCTAAAAATTAATAGGCTAGCTTAAATTGATTTAAATTATTGTGTTGTAATTTTAATGAGGTGCCACACGGTCTGAGTTTGGTGTGACAGTATCAGGAAGAGACAGCTGAACCAAGCTGTCACCATGTAGAAAGTAAATTTTTCAGAAGAGCAATTTCATGTTTCAATTTCCCTGTTTTATACCAAAATTATGTTCTTTATAGTTTTGTAAATATATGTTAAATCAATATAGAAGTTAAAATTAATCGATTCACTACCACTATTTTAATATTTTCCAAAAGTATAAACCAAATGGTTCATGAACTGTCTATTTTCCATCTAAATACCACTGTACCGTAATACAACACGTGTTCTCAGTAAAATAGACCTCGGATATCTGTGCCATTATGCTATGGAACTTAAATAATATTTAACTTTATAAACTACAAAACATGGTCTGTTTTAATTGGCATGGGTTGTTTTGGTCTAGAGAGTCTAAAGATTGGCCAAGTGATCTGATCACGCGGCAGAGGCTCTACTAACTATCCACAAAACATTGACCTCACCTTCGTGCTGTCATTCTGTGATTGGTGTAAAAGAAGTGAACAATTGGAACACCTTTTATTTTACTATAACCATGAGACAATTGAAAAAATCAGTAAATATCCTTACCTCTTGGGTCACGAGAATACCGATGGATGGGCTCTAAGGATAAGTCCAATGTTCTTGGAAAAGACACCACTCTCCCCCGTCCGACCATCAGGAGGCCGGCCGGTCCGCATGTATAGATCCCTTGGCCCATCTGTACATGTGTGTTAGGTCTCTATTTTGTGGAAACTTACTTGTGTCTTGTGGCAGTGTCAATATAGATGAAGTATCCTTACAGGTATTATGAATAAATAGATCCAAATTGAACTTATTCAGTTGCAATATTAGAATCATCAACCTCACTCAAAGCAAATATTTGCATTACAAAAACTGCAATTCAAATAATTATTTATGGAAAACACAGGCTTTACTCATGCAAGACTATTTTTAAATTAAATAACATTTTCCAAACATGTACATACATACTGAAGGCATTAAATAATGTAAAAATAAATATTGAACAAATTTTTCCAGTATCACTGAATAACTTTAATGTACACTGTAAAATGTATATTAGAAATGCTGCATACAAAGTCAATCAATGTCAATGTCAAAATTGATTGACTATCTCTAGAGACTATTTATACATTGATTGCTACTATAGAGCAGTTCTTTTAATTTTAGAGAAATGTCCTTCTGATTATTATAAAATATCCCTTATTTTTACAGACTAGATATGCAAAATCAGTTTTGGGGACAGCGCAGCTTCTGTCTGGTGACTGGGGCCAGCCAAGGCATCGGTCAAAGCTTCGCTGTTGAATTCGCTCACAGATTCGCAGCAGGTTCTCACATAGTGCTGTTGGCGCGGTCACAAGATGGGCTGAATCAGACCAAGGAACTCATACAGGCCAGCAATCCCAACGTGACAGTTCAGGTGACAGACTTGTTGGTTTTTCATTACCAATTGCTCCTTCTTCATCATCCTGTATGAAATTTGAATTCATCTCATCCCATGTACAAGGTGATATCACAAAAATCGCTATGTAATGATAACACACAACAACAAACACAACTTGTAGACATAAGTGTAGTGTAGACATAACTTGTAGACATAATTTTAGAGTGTGTGCATGAGTGTTTGTTGCATCTGTTTGTTCTATACACATGTTGTATGCTAACTTGTTTTGTAATTGTATCAGTTATGTACTGTATCTGTTTAATTTTTCTTTCTTATTTTTACTAAAGTTATCAAATACTAGATTGATGATTATGTATGTATGCATTCAGTGGTGATGTGCTGAAAAACAATACTAGATTGATGATTATGTATGTATGCATTCAGCGGTGATGTGCTTAATAAGTTGCTTTTAAGTGAATCATGAAATGTGGTGACTATGAAATTTTGTCTTAACGTTAATAAAGTAGTTTTAAATAGGCTGTGAATATAAATCATAGTTTTTAATGTCATGATTTCATATTTATTTTATTAAACTGCAAGTTGACTAACATAACCTAAATGCTAAAGTTATAATGTCTTGTGCTGCAGTGTTTTAAGTTCAAGAACCACTTAATTTTAACACTGTGACAAAGAATTAAAAAAGTGCCAAGGCTAACAATATTAAAAATCAGTACGTACATAAGGGATAAACTTTCATAACGTTGTTAAACCTAGGCTTACCAGAATAGTCATGTTATAATTTCTGTTGTCTTATTATAATTTATTTATTACTTGCATGGCAAGTTGTAGTTTTAAACAAGAAATTATACAATACATTTAATTACCAACTTTTAAATAGCTTCCTACAAGAAATATTGAAAATTTTCTCCAATTAATACTGACATTACATGAACTTGAACTGACAGGTGGGAGGCAGGAATACTCTACTTGTCACTGACCTTGTCAACTACTGATAGCTCAGTTGGTTGATCATCTGTCACTATCAACCTGAAGGTCAGGGGTTCAAGTCACATTGTGGGCATAACTTTTTGCAAGGTACTTTGAGATCTAATATTAGTGCTGAATACTGAAGAATGTTTAGTTAATATTTTTTGTTCAGAATTTTGATTCACAATTAAGTAAATTAAAAAGACAATTTTATTCTACAATTTTTAAAATACTTTTTTGAAAAATGGATGTTTTAACTAACAGGAAAACATATACATGTTAAAATGTGTAAAAAAGGGAATAAAATCCGGAGCTATTTACTGTAATGGTCAGTGCAAATCATGGCTTCATCTGAAATGTTTGAAAATGTCATATGCTGAAGTGAAAAAAATCCCGAAAATAATAGTATAGAAAATTGGACATGCTTAAGTTGTAAAGAAAGTTTGGAAGATCAATGTTCAAGTATAAATAATGAGAAAAACTCTTCCATAAATAAATTTGGAAGAAAAACTCTCTTTAATTTCAAATTTTCAAGGAGATTAACTTAGAAAAATCTTTGACACTGGCAGCGGAGGTGGGCACTGCTCTTCTGCAGGAAAATTGATGAGCTTCGGCAACAATTACATGTAACAAAGTTTGAAAAATCCTACTCTGAATTAAGAATTGGAAGATCAATTAGAAGAATCTAGCAAACAAATTAAAAAAATTAATAAATGAAGCAAACGAGAAAGAAAAGGATCTTATGATGAGAATTGAAGTCTTAGAAAATAAATTTAAACAGGAAAGGAAAATTAGAAACGAGTTGATTCACCAGAGTGATACGGAGAAAACCGAATTAAAAGCTAAATTAAATTATTTTGAGAAACAAAACAGAAATTTGGAAAACTTCAAACCTGGCAAATAAAACAAACTGAATATTTGGATGAAAAATTGAAACAATGTAATATGGTAAACCTTGAATTGAATACAACAATTTCTAATCTGAAAAGTGAGATCCAAATTTTAAAATATCCATGTAAGACAGTCATCAATTACAAAGAAGAAATTAAAAACATGACTGAACGTTTTGAAAGTTTTTGAACAAAGAAAACCAGTCTCTTTTAATTATTAATGAAGAAAATCAAGTTCTACAGAAAGAAAATGAAGCCCTTAAGAATGAAAGTGGACAAATCTTCAAACTGTTATAAAAGTACTACAAGCAGATAACAGAAATGAAGATCCTACACCTCCAAGCAAGGAATCTAGTTTTACTGTTCCCCGCAAAACTTTTAAAGCAGCAGCTTTAACCTAACAACAGTAGACTCATAGAATTGAAAAAATAGTTTTTAATATTTTAAACAAAATTGACAATGGAAACTCAGAGACATTAAATGTTTTCAATATGAGAGACTTTCCCCCACTGTCAACTAAAAATACAACTTCTACAGGTATTGAATCTCTTAACAATATTAACACTAATAAAAAGAAAGAAACACAAAGAACCTCTGCACATAACACAGAACTCCAAAGGAAAGTGTTGATTCTATCAGACAGTCATGGTAAAAACTTGTTTAGAGGGGTCCAAAGTAGATCATTCGATAATGTGACTGTGATAACGAGACCTGGAGCTCCACTACAACATGTGACTAGTGACATTGAGCAGCTTACACATGATTTCACCGCTAACGACTATGTAGTGGTCATTGGAGGAACCAATGATGTGGGAAAAAAAACAACCTAATAGCATCGTCATCGTCAATCAACTTAAAGAAGTACATTCTTTTACTAAACATACAAATCTCATACTGGCACACCTTAACAATGAGGACACGACAAACCACATTTAGATGAACAAATTTCACACATCAATGATAACTTGATGAAATGGTCTACTGGTGCTGAAGCTGTCTCTATACTGCCTCTTCACAGACTGCCTAGACATTTCTACACCAAACACGGTCTTCACCTCAACAAGCTTGGGAAGGAAAAGATTTGTCAAATGATTGTTGGAGCTACGAGAGAAATGAGGCAACATCGTATGGTATTAGAGCAGTGTGTAACATCACTGAGTGTGGCTGCTGAGCTCAAAAAACCCTTCAGCAGATATCGTATTGCACCAGGTACCCCAAACCCCCATCACTAGTCGTGCTGTACTTCATGAACTAATAGAAGAAGATCAAGTGTCTCAAGCCAACAGAAACCCAATCATCACCAAATCTAGCAAAATTAAAATTATACAAGAAGATATGAGTAAAGTAATAAAAGAATTCAGAAATGACCCTAACACAGCTTTCAGCCATTGTATATCAGCGGATATTGGATCGGACAGACACATGACAGCAGGCGTTGCAGTTAGTTTTTTGGCAGAAACTTTGGCAAGCCATCAACCGCTCATCTCTTAAAATTCCCACTTAACCTACCAACAAGAAAAGGGCAAAGCTGGTATTTATGGTCTCGTTACAAAGACAAAACATTTTGAGAAACCAACCTCTGCAGACTATGACACAGCTTTCCATCAATTCGCTGCAGACTTCATAAATAGAGGACACAAACAGCTCATTTGTTCACCAATGGGCTGTGTTGGGGATAACATACAACTGGAACATTTCTTATCAAATCTCATAGAATTTCAAAAATCCTCTGGAGTAGATGTCACAATTGTGTCTTATGAAGAAAGATCAACAAGAAGATTATACAATGGTTTAGAGCATCCTGATTTTATGAAGAGGATGGAAACCATCATTCCAACATCTTCAAGGACATTCCATGATGACAGCACAAAAAGAAGAGCCTTCAACATCATCTAGAAGAGCAAACCATTGTGTGAATTCTTTTGATGACTGCATTATCTCATGTCCAACAAACCCTTTCGATGAGCAGAATCTGAGCGAAGTGAGGTTAGCTACGCCGAGGAACCAACCGTTTGACAGTCCAAATAAAACATTGGAAACTACTTCACCAACTGAGACACCTTTGGACTGCAGTGCAGATCCACCATTAGATATGTTAGAAGAAGTGGCCAGTGAAAGTGGAAAAAAATTCATGGGCAATCTAGTGTTATTGATTTATGTTCTTCTCCTTTGGGTTTAAACTAATGTTTTATGACAAATGAAGACGCTTCTGCATCTGTTTATAATAATCTTAGTATAGATGTTAATAAGGTAGAGACCAATTTAAACTCAATGTATTTTAATAACAATAGCAATATTACTTTTGGTAATGACTATTACAATTTAAACAACAATCTAAACGGCACTCAACTTCAATCTCTTAAAATACTACATCACAATGTTCAACATTTATCATCACGCCTAAACATATTAAAAATTAATCTAGAGGAAATTCAACCTGATATTGTCGCAATATCTGAACATAAAATGACCGAAACAGAAATGACTTATTTAAATGTACAAAATTACAAAAAGTGTTCCTTTTTTAGTAGATGTCCATTCATTGGGCGGTGGTGTATTGATATTAGTTAAAAATTGCATCAAGAGTAAAAAAAGTATCAATTCCTGCCATACAAAATCTTTGGTGGAGAAAGAATTTGAATGCTGTTTATCAGAAATAACTGTAAAACACATTTTCATTTATCTTGGTATGTATATACAGATCCCCCCAACAATGCTTACTTGAATCTTTTTTTTTATAAATTTGATTTTCCTTTTTGATTTATTGTGCAAAAAAATACAAAAAATATCCTTATTGCAGGTGACTTAAACATAAATGTTTTGAATAAGGATTAAAACTTATAATGCCTTTGTTAATATTTTTACGTTCTTATGATCTCGAGTATAAAGTAGATTTTCACTACCCGAGTTACATCAGAATCTGAAACTGCAATAGATAACTTTATCACTAACATTAAATGTAAAAAGTTAAAAATATCGGGGTATAATAACACACTTATCAGACCATGATGGACAGTTGTTGGAAATTTATGGTTTGGAAAATGAGTTTGGTCATAAAACTAAAAAATACTGTAGGAAATTTACGAAGGATAACACAGATTTATTTTTTTAAACTTCTCTGGCACACGAAAAATTGGTTAGATGTTTATCAAGCTACTGTTGAAACTAAATACAATGTTTTTTTTATTGTAAATTTGCATATGCCTATTGAAACTAGCTTTCCCAAACTACTAACAATAGAAAAAATAACAATGTTAAATGGATTTCAAATGATGTAAAAATTAAAAATGATGAAATTGTGAAACTTGAAAAAAGAGTATAGATTGCTGAAAACCGAGTTTTTAAAAACAGAAAAATTAAAACAGTTAAAAAGAGAAGTTAAATTGCAAATTGATAATGAAAAAAAAACAGTTTTTGGATAATAAAATAATGAATTCTACAAATAAATCAAAATCTACATGGCAAATTATAAAATCTGAAGTTGACAACACTACTAAAACAAATGAAAATATACATATTGTTGTAGAGGGCAAAAACTGTATCAGAGCCAAACCTTGTCAGCAATATTTTTAATGATTATTTTGTAAATGCTGTAGATAATTTAGTAATTCCAAACATCCAACCTAAAATTGTTAGTGAGTTGTCCTTTAAAACACAAAGTTCAAGAAAATTCACTTTTGAATCTGTTAATGAAGATGCAGTAAAAAAAATTGTTATGACTTTTAAAAATAAATTTTCAACTGGTATTGATGATATTCCAATGGCTTTGGTAAAACAATCGTTCCCGCTCATCTCCAGGCCACTCACGCACATTATTAATTCATCATTAATTTCTGGTTTTTCCCATGTCAATTAAAAATTGCTAAGGTAATACCTCTTCATAAAAAAGGAAACACAAATGACCCATCAAGTTTCAGACCATATCATTGTTACCCCTATTCTCAAAAGGTTTATGAAAAAGTAGTTTATAACCAGCTTATGAAATATTTGGAACTAAATCAGTTACTTGATAACGAGCAACATGGTTTTCGACCAGGCAGATCCACAGCTACAGCAAGTGTTAAATTTATTGAATCGATTATAGACTCAATTGACAGAAATGAAAAAGTTATTGGAATTTTTCTTGATCTTACCAAAGCATTCGACAGTGTGTCACATGATGGGTTGCTCAATGTCCTTAGTGATTTTAATATAAAAGGCAAGGAATACAATTGGTTTAGGTCATATTTGAAGAATAGACAGCAGTGTACTCAAATCCAACACATTTTAAACTATGCTGGAAGTCAATATAATTACATTTAGAACCTATTTTTCAAAATTTAAAATAGTTAAACATGGCGTTCCTCAAGGTTCTATCCTGGGCCCTCTTTTATTTCTCTGTTATTTAAAGGGGGCTCCCTGGGACGGTTTCCAGGTGGCTGGGTCAATATGCCTTTATGCTGATGATGCAAGTATACGGTTTCAGGTAATAAACAGGAAGACATTGAGCTTTTGTCTTTTTTAAACCTTTTAACTGTTAAAGATTTCCTGAGTTCCAAGAATCTCTTGCTAAACCCAAATAAAATCAAATTTTGTATCGTTCAGTACTAAACAATCAAGATTACCAATTTGAGCCTAACATATATTTAGAAAATTCAAAATTGAATCAAGTAGACAATACAAAGTTTCTTGGAATAATATTAGATCGGAATTTGGGTTGGGAGAAACATGTTGATTATGTGGTAAAAAAAATGTCCTCCGGTCTATTTGCTTTACGCCAAATGTCAAGGGTGTGTAGCATTGAGACATTGAAAGCCATCTACTTTGCTATGGTAAATTCCCATATGTCTTACAATATAGGAATATACGGAGCCACAACTAAAAGAAATCTGGACAGAAATCTTATTACAACAAAAAAAAGCTCTAAGAATAATTTTTAACCTAAAACAAAGAGATACAGTGAAACCATACTTTTCTCAACTTCAAATTTTAACTGTATATGATCTATACATTTATGAAACTGTTTTATACGTAAAAAAATACAACAACCCAATTAGTATTTTAAATCATCATGATCATAATTTAAGACGTACCAGATATGTGGAACAACATAGGCTGAAGTTTTATGAAAAGAAAACTGGTTTCATTGGCACAAAATTTTTGTTTAACCTTCCTCTCAATATTCAAAAATGAGCAAAATTATGAAAAAATTCAAAAAAAACTACTTAAAAATTATTTTATTAACATTATCCTTGTATTCTTTTGAAGACTTTTTTGTTTCAATATGTAAGTAACATTTAAGTATTGTTGGGTATGTTTAGAAATGTATAAAATCCCCTTAAATTACCTAATAATTACCTTAACTAATAACTGTCTTGATTTAAAAATTGTTTTAACTTACTAGTAGAAGGCTACATAGCCAAATCTTACTTTTTCAGTGAATGTCAAACTGATTTTTATGTTTTAATATAGCAATTATAAATTATATTGAGATTTATTGTGACGCTATTCTTGTAATCTGTTACATGGCTGAATAAAGAAATTTTGAATTTGAATTTGAATGAAAACCTAACCACTCACAACAACGAAACTCGGCACCATGACTAAGCAGCTTGTACAGTCCCATTCAAAAAAATGGCTAGTACAGTCCGTGAACTTTCTGATACCACCTTGTGTACTATAGGATAAATTATTGTAGTGATTAAGAAAACGAATATATGTTGTTCGTTATTTCTTAGATACCATCAAAGAAAAGGTTTTTCACAAATATGTATATCTGTACTTATGTTGTATCTGTTGTGTTTTGAGTTGTGTATAATTATCTGTCATATTCAAATGAATGTTGATCATTCAGTATTCAAGTGTAATTAAAAAATATATAGACATTTTGTAATTTTTTCATATATAGGTTTTTTATTTGTTAACAATTTGTGTGTTCTGCAACAATCTATGTATTTTTTATTTTTTTTATCAAAAAATGTTTTTTAATGATATTTTGTTTTTACGTAATAATTTTATCATAGTGTTATTATTTTGTTACATTACAATTACATACCAATGGTTGAGAATTAAATTTTCTTCATAAAAAAATAAATGTTTATTAATTCTTTTATCTTTTTTTATTGTAAGCAGTTTTTATAATTATAATATTAGTGTGCCCTGAAATCTCATCCAAGCCTTGTGTAAGTACTGTTGCTGTATCAAGTTTAGTTACATAAGCAAACATTAGTGTGACTATGCTTAATGTCTCTTATGAAAGTCTAGATTTGACTTCAACCACAACCTCTTGGTGTGATAGGAAAATATCAGCTGTCAACTTGTACAGTCAGTTGTCTGAGGGGCAGGCGGATACGAATGTCATGGCAGTTTTCCTGCCACCATCAAATCCTTATATTTAGTGAATAGACAATGAGGACAACGACTATTAATTTTTAGCTACTTTAACACTTTCAGTGCCAACACCCGGGGTTTTTAAGAAAATATATTAAAAATATAATTTATTATATTATATTTATATTATATTTTCACGCGTATGTGATATCAATTCACATTATTACTTTATGTCAAGCATGTTATGTAGTGCACAAACACAGCTGATCAATCAGTAAAAAAAGACAAAAGTTTACGATCAAGTTGGTCAGTCGCCAATGACGTTGCAGCTGAGACGCTTTATTTTCATAGTTGTCAGTCTGCTGTTTCGGTGAGTTCTCTGTTAGACTGTTTTGATTATATTTACATTTGTTTATAATTGTAACATAACCAAATTGTGTGTGTAATTTAGGCTTGTAGTAAAACATGAATCATTCAAGGTCCCCTCTGAGTAAAAATACTCTTATACTTATGATGAGTAGTGGAGGAAGAGTACCTAAATGACGACTTTGCAACCGATATTTTTTTTATTATGTAAATATTTTAAAATAGTCAATCGTGATAAGCCTATTCCTTTTTGTTCTATCCTACAGTGTTATACAGTTATTATTATAGCTATGACTCATAAGAAAAGTAGTAAAGTCAGTAAAGGACGTGGATATTTGCTAGTCATGATATGCATTTTAGTCCCTCATAAAAAAGTGAGCAGCGTTAAAAATGCTAAAATATTTTATTTCGGATGATAATTTGGTAAAAATTAGTGGATATGTTTAAATAAAGTGATATTTTTTTGAGTATATTTAGCGCTAATATATACATTTTTGTACAAAACAAAGAAACTATAAAAATTGGCCAATAAATAACAAAGTTTTGACATTTTATAGTAGCCGTATATAGATCGCTAAAAATGGCACGGCACTTTTGGATAACACCTGTAAAAATACCCTTAGCATTATTGACTAACAATCCAAAAAGAATGTCCGGCTCTGGAAGTGTTAAATGAACAATATTGAGAATACTGATTTTGTTACAGGTCCATTCAGTGGACCTAAGCCAGGCTGACACTGCTGTATTCAAGACCATTCTACAATCTGATGAAATCAAAGATAAGGACTTTGACTTGGCAATGTTGGTACACAATGCTGGGTCCATAGGTAAAGTTGATCAGTTGGCATCTGACATCGATGATCCTCAAGAGTGGAACAGGTACAGCCTTTCTTAGTTCCAGACTAGATGTATTTTGAGTTGTTTTACTCCTCATTGACCTTGTGCTCCATGTCCCCAGACAAAAGCTGCGCCTTTGGCGCATGGCCTTAATATTCTGTGTTTTTAGAACAAGGGATTCCCCAACTGGCTCATTAAATTAGTACAATAATTTAACTAATAAAGATATTTTATGTAATTTACTATATTTCAATTTAAAAAGAAGGGTTTATTCTATTTCTAAACTGAAGATTGAACAAACTATTCCTAAAATTAAAATTTCTTAAACATTCCTAACAAAATCTGGATTTTTATTGCGTTTAGTACAAACCGCGTAAATACAATAAAGTTGTTCTGTAAAATGTTAATGTACATTTACTAAATACTTAGGCTACTTAGAAATTCCAAGATTAAAAATATAATATACAGTTTAAAACTAAATTTTATCCATGGTGTGTATCAGAATACTATAAATTGAAAAACTTTTCTATTTAGTTTTACTCCTGTAGAGTGCTGTACTCTGTTGAATTTGTCGATAGTAATTTAACAAGTTTTACCTCACTGACCACTGACTGGTTTAACCATTCAAAATGGTATCTGCCTAGCTTGTGGTCCACTCTGGTCGGTTGGTGCTTTCTTAGCTGGTCAGTTAAGAAAGAATCTACTGTATTTCTTATGTTGGAAAGAATTTTTTGTTTGATGTAAAACTGTGTAAATTTTGCCATAGAGATATTATATGAGTCTAAGTCATTGTCATGAACATGTGTGAACCAGTAGCGTAGCCAGAAATTTGTTCGGGGGGGGGTCCGAAAACCGGGGGGACGTTTTTGTATGTGATTTGCCAACGAATTCACTGGTAAAAGGTAAATACCAAAAATATGGAGCTTTAGTAACTACGCTTTATAGAAAGTGGAAAAATGTAATAGGCAAAATTAAACTCTCACAGCAAACTCTAGTACCACAAATTTTCTTGTACAGCTACAGAAACTTTACGAAGTTCGATTCTGGCCGAGTAGAAGGCACCAAAGTGATGTTTGATTCACTAGATAAGAAATAAAAAGAACAAGGCAGAGCTTCACTCAAGCGTATAGTTGACACAACTATATTCTGTAGAGAAAAATGTAATACCCTTTCGGGGACATTGGGCCACTGACGGCCGAAAATCCTTTAGAAAAGGAGGGCAAGTTTTCGAGCGTTGCTTGGGTACAGATCAAACTAATGGTCGGAAAATGCACCGGAAAAACTACTGATTAGAAGTTCGGCTATTTTGGATTTCACTGATTGAGGTATTTATGAATGTGTTATAATGACGATTTTTTTGTATCATTACACTGCAGACGAGTATATAATTATCGGAAAAAATAAAAAACTCACTTTTCGCTCGGAAATAAAATACACCTGAAAAACTAATGATTAGAACTTCAAATAATTCGGACTTCGGTTATTGAGGTAAACGTGGTATTTTTGATTGAGTTAGGACGACGATTTTTTGTTATCATTAAACTGTACTCGACTACCTATATAATTATCGAGAAAAAAAATCACTTCCGGTCGGAGTAAATACAGAAGAAAAGCTCTCTACTGATTCGTTTTGACGATTTTGGATTTCACTGGTTGAGTGGTTGAGGTAAAGTAGTACTTATAATTATGTTAGGACATTGATTTTAGAGATTAATTCAAAGCCGACTAATAAATATATAATTATAGAGAAAAAAAAACAAAAATATAATCACTTACGATCGGAATATACTAAGGAAAATGGAATAATACCTCAGTCAGTGAAATCCAAAGTACTCGGAACTTCTTATCAGTATAGTTTTTCCTGTGTATTATCCGACCGGAAGTGATTTTTTCAATTTTTCTTTTATAATTATTTATAAGTATTAGTCGGCGTTCAATTGATACCAAAAAATCAATGTTCTAAAATAATTATTCTAAGTACCACTTGTGTCTAAACGACTCAACCAGTGAAATCCAAAATCGTCAAAATCTGAATCAGTAGAGCTTTTCCTCGGTATTTTCCGTGAAGTGATTTAATTGTTTTTTCTCGATAATTATATATGTATTAGTTGGCGTTGAATTAATACCTAAAATCACCGTCCTAACATAATTCCTTGAGTACCACTTTTACCTCAACCACTCAACCAATGAAATCCAAAATCGTCAAAACTTGAATCTGTAGAGAGCTTTTCTTCGGTATTTACCGACCGGAAGTTGATTTTTTTTCTCGATAATTATATAGGTACAGTGTACAGTTTAATGATAACAAAAATCGTCGTCCTAAACTCAATCGAAACACCACGTTTACCTCAATCACTGAAGTCCAAATTAGTTGAAGTTCTAATCAGTAGAGTTTTCAAGTGTATTTCCGACCGAAAGTGATTTTTTCCATAATTATATATACACGTCTACAGTTTTAATGAGACTAAAATCAACGTCGTAACTTAATTCTAAGCAGTCATTTTACGTCCCCAAGACGAATTTGAACGAAGTGGTCCCTAATTTAAAAACTGTTCGCCGTGTTTACTTTCAGGTTACTTTGCGACGTCACGTGACCGCGCCCTATAGAAAATACCGTGATTACACTATCCGAAAGGGCCGAACCCAAAAGTATCGTTTGATACTTTGATTTAAACGAAAGACAATTATATTTTTAACAACGGTCACTTCAATCAATTAAATCAATCAATTTAACGTTTGTAGACAAGTAATGATAACTGTCCTTTTTTCTCCTGCTCCATGCTTTATTTTTTAATATGGCTTAACATTTCGGGGGGGGGGGTCCGGACCCCCTGGACCCCCCCCTTCGCTACGCCACTGGTGTGAACGGAATCTTTAACAAAAGTATAAAAAGAAAGTACAAAATTTCATATTTTTAATATTTAAATATTCTATTTGTATGTTACGTTTTAAATTAATAAATTTAACAGAGTTTTTCCAATTCCAATCTCCAGTTTGGATGTCTGATATGTAGATACATGTCGCTGAACCTGTACCACGTGACAGCATTGACAGCCGAGTTCCTGCGAAAATTCACATCGGGCCATCGCTGCATCATCAATGTGACGTCCCTCTGCGCGGGTCAAACCTTTCAGGTCCATGGGCTACTACTGCGTTGGCAAGGCTGCTAGGGAGATGTACTTCAAGGTTCTGGCTGAAGAGAACAGCGATCTGGATGTCCTCAACTATTCCCCTGGTTGGTGACTATTGTCTTTTGAAACTATTTTAAGCCTTCCTTAATCCTTTTACTCTTTAATCCGTATTGATGACTTTCTCTATTAATTACTTAGTACCTTCTCGTAACTTTAAAACTGATGAAAGGAAAATGCTCAGATGGTCTTTTAGTTTAAAATGAGACTTATTGTAAATAACAAACGCATTATCTGCCTCGATGACCTGATCAATTTTAGAAACATAAAAGGAGTGTCTCCTTTTATGTCCACCACTTCCCCTGTCAGACAATTTAAACTGGTCAAACCAAATCGTCTAACCAATCTTTACATGCATGAGGAGCCTTATGTTGTGTTGTTTTATAGTCCATATCTTAATTAACCCTCGAGCTGGCAGTTGAAATGTCCTCAAGTGGCAGGCCGTTTTAAGGTGTTTTGCAGTAGTATCGGTTTTTAATTAAAAAAAAATATAATTTGATTATAAACCTATATGTATTATATATCATTGTTTTCACAAGAAAATATACTTTTTATTTATGAAAATAAAAAACCCCAATATATAAGAAATTTATCACTTTTTTTACTAAGTTTGTTTTCAAAAAATAAAAAAAAATGTATGTAAAAGTGGTGGGGGTGCACCTATAAAAGACATATTGTGTGAAAAAAAATATTTCCAAAATACCCAAAATGTTGAAAATTTTTTATAGTTTTAGAAAATGTATAGTTTACTACATTTTTTTTAATTAAAACAATTATGAAATACTCTAAACTGAAGAAAGTACAATACGGCTAAATTCGTTGCTATGAATATGACTGTGTTATAAAATTCATCAAAACCTTAATTATTACTCGAAAAATTCATAAAATACGTTAAAAGTAAGCCTATAAAAATAAATAAAGAAGCTTTATATCATGATCATCGCATATGAAAATGATCCTAAAGCTAACTAAAACTATCACAACACCGCACATAGCCTAGAATACAAAAGCTCACTAATATATTTTTTCACATATATTTCTTCATAACATCACAAAATAAACTGATAAAACACAATCTACTACGAGAATTTATACGCATAAATAAACACACTTATTACATAAAAAACACTTATTTCATGTAATAAACTTACGTTTTAGATGGACAAGAATAATGCGACCGGGTAACAATACAACAACAATGGCCGACTGTTTACAAACAACTCTCGTTTTCAATATGTCATACTTAAATCATGGCAAACAAAACAAAACAAAATACATCGATCAAATCAGCAACTATTTCTGATTCCAGTGGTATATGAATCATTGCAGTTTAGTTCGTGTATTGATTATAACAGATGTCAAACGGGCACGTGTCAAATCGACTGATTTTCAGGCGACTGCCACTACAGAAACATTAATATCGACTGATAATCAGGCGACTGCCAGTTGTAGAGTTAATGTTTTAAATTTTATGTTGTCGCAGGTTAAGTGTAAGAAAGGGCAATGCGGCCCTAACTTTGCCTGTATAAATAAAGAATTTTTCATTTCATATCTAAAATCTAACTAACACAATGTGACTTGAATCACAGCTTTTCATGTATTAATTTACTCTGTAATTCTGTTGTTGTGGTTCTATCCTTGTATTATCTTAAAACAAACACAAAATATTTAAGAACCAGTAAGTGGTTGCGCTAATTATGCTCATGTACAGTTGGGGCAACTATGGAAGGTTTGGTACTGGTACTTATTCTACAGATTGTGAATTAACTACACTTTTTTTAGGAAGTTTCCTAGCCGATAACTTTCTGATCCATTCTTTATTTATCAGTCGGCATTGTGGTATATTCAAAGCAGCAAAACTTTTGCTAGATTGTAACCAGGGCTGTCACCGACGATAAAAACCTGGAAAAGTGTGGATTATTTGTAAATATTTAGGTTATGATTTGTAGTTTTTAAAATATATCTGTTTTCATCAACCTCTGCAAATTCCTTTGATAGCGTGGTATCCTTAGCTTTTTCCCTTCTAAGTACAGTTCAGATGAAAGTTTCTTTGGTTTGTTTTTTGGTTGTACCATACCGGCCTTGTGTTTCAACTAAATTGTGGTTTCGTACTGAAAGTTGGTGCACCGCAGACATATCTGACCTGCAGTGCTAGACTGCATTCTACCTCTTAGAAGCGCTGTGTTAGTTTATGTTTGTTATCGTTTATTTTTCAAGTTGTAAACATGTATTTTCTGAACATAACAAAAAGGAAAATTGTTAGTTAGTTATACACGATGTTATGTCAACACAATGAAAGATACAGAGATATAAATAAAGGAGCTTAAAATAGGAGTTAAGGATGAATGGATACCAAATGTCCTGCGTATACCGCTAGCAGTTAAAATTTACTAGCTCATCACAGCTTTATGGCATTTCCTGTAAATACAGTTGGTGACGAGAAACTCGCACTGTTGCACTCAGCGTAATAATTAAATACCATGTACAGTTGTTTATACATTGTTTGAAAATGGACTAGAGAATCAGAAGTTTTTTTAAACAGATTTTGAGTAGCCACCCTGGTAGACTTAAAAAATATTGTAGGATAACTTATTGTGCTGTGAGGAAAGGTGGGGGATGTCTGACAATTCCAAAAACTAAGAATTCTTCTTCTTTGTATCTTCCAGAAAGGGTTAAAAATAGTACAATTTACAATTACAATATATGTAATAAATTTTATTTAAATTTGAAAAATGCCTTTAATACAGTTATTCTCTTATCCATACTATACCAAGTTGTTCTTTGTCCTAGCATATATAATTGAAAACTATCCTTTTTTTGATCAAAGTTTACAGCAGACGATCATATCTGTGCTTGTTCATAAAGGAACTCTTCTGGAAAAATCTTCATGGCCTCGGGCTACTTTCCTACATTTTATCACATTGTGGATAAGTGAAATACAGTTAACTTTTGGTAGTCCGATGTCTTTTTGACAATCCAACACATTCCCCCTCTTAGGTTTCTGTAATAGTTAGACCTGATATAATCAAGAATCAACTGTAATAAAAATAATATTTCTTAAATTAGTGATTTTATTGAGAATGTTTAACTCATAATAATTCAACTTTGTTAACATCTGATAAAGATGTGGGAATTATTCTTAAGCTTAAAGAATGAACCTTAATTAAATCTGCACATAAATATAATACGAGATAATGTATGTAGTGTTGAATAAAAAAACACTTAATAAAGCTAAATGATGTTTAAATATTTCTTTTTGTACAAAAATAATGCCAATTTTGTAATTCACTCTGTACTTGTAATTGTTGGTATTGCCTCAGGCCCTGTGGACACAGAAATGGTTGCTGACCTCATAAAGAATGTACAAGACTCTGAGACCAAATTCCAGTTCACGACCATCAGAGACTCCAAGTCACTGGTGACAAAGGAGCAGACAACACAGAAATTGGCTGCTTTGCTCACTTCGCACAAGTACAAATCTGGAGACCGCTTCGACTACTATGATCGTCTGTGATAGATGTGTAGGACAACTGACATAATGTCTACAGTTCATTGTTATATAGTGTTCCATCTATATTGATATTACTACATTTTAAGTGTTAAAACAAAGTAATCTCCTTTTTGTTGGCTTTTGATAAATATTTTTTGTATTAAACAGAGTTGATGAATCTCTAAATCCACAAAGTAAATATTTTGCTGTGAGCTTTTCAATGTGTTCTGTTTAAAAAGATCTAAAGTATCACGTTTTAACTGTGTGAGTTGCTTAAGAGACTGATTTGTTAACATAATTCATTATTTATTTAAAATACTAACAAATAATGTTTAACATTATGCAAACTTACTTCATTTTTGTTCCACTTTCTGTGTTAAAGCTTTAATTAGATGAATTATATTTGTGTTACCATAATAAGTATATTGTTTCAAATGAAGAGGTTAAAATATTGATGAAAAAGTTGAAGGAACAAAATAACATTCCGATACCTTGACTAAAAATTAAATTGCCTATATTTGGTACAAATAGAATTTTGTTATATTATTTGTTAGACAAAATATTACTTTATTAAGCCTACTTTATGTAAAGCATTTGATAGTAGTCTGATGACTGATATATTGTTTGAATAAATATGCTAAATAAATAAATGTATTTATCGTTTTCTTTCAAGGCCTTTACTTAAATGCATTGTTCTTTGAATTGCATCATATTTTTTTGAGAGGCCAGTTTCCTTGGCTCTGCTCAGCCTGTCCTCGTAGTCTATTGGCCTCCGTGAGAACCTTATCAAACAGAATAAGGGGTCAAAAATACAGTACAAGGTCAAAAATACTGATAAAAACTACTGTGGTCCCATATAAGATTTGAATTTGTGCTATTTTTAACTTTGACCCAAAAGTTTTGTGCCTTTGACTAAGCAGCTTTTAAATCTAGCAACGTACCGTATATCGTAGCACACATATAAACCTTAAGGTGCATAAGATTACTTGGTTTATCCTAAGTTTTGTGCCAGATGGATACAAGATGGCTGAGGTTGAAGGTGGCAGTGTTCTGCGACAATAAGATTGAGTAGTTGATTCAACAATGTACTAAGTGATTACTCTGATAATTGGCTTAATGAGTGAATTACCAAAGTAGTTTGGTTCTAGCTTTCAAATATGTGCTACTCTCTAGATGGCCCTTGTAACTTATTACAATATTACGCATACGTGAGTTTCAATGTTATGAATGGCATGTGGCTGAGATGGAATCATCACATTTCCAAATCTTTGTATGGTACTCTTAAAAAAAAAAATACTGGTGTAGAAATAATTGTCCAGGGAATGCTTTGACAAATCTTAAACTAACTGATTCAGTTGATTACTTTTGTGCACGAAGTAGAGCAGTCATAGTGGTATAATCTTGTTAATGATTCAATAGCCACAGTTTGTGGATCTATAATCAAAGTATTAAAGATATATAATCCTATAGTATATGACTCTGGAGAAAAACTCGTGAGGAGATATATCTTTTTTTTCTCTCTAGGAAGAAGAAGCTGGAGAAACCTAAACTGTACCTGAAATGTCTTGTAGGTTCCAGAGTAACAGGATAACAAGAATGGGTAAGGGTGGGGAATTGGTGCTGCCTCCTGAAGAGACTCCTTAGTACAGCCACCATGAGTGGAAGAGGATAGCGGGACAGACCGTTCCCTCTGTCAAAGATGACAGGGAAGGTTTCTCTTATGTTAAAACTTGACCTTTAACTGTAAGGAATCCTCATCCACATCAAAAAACATTTTACACAGATAACTAGACAGATCAATCAGATATCCCTATACTTCAATATCTCAACATTTGCGTCAATCCAATTTCTATCATTTTTAGACCTGTGGAGACTGTCTGATAATACAAAAAGTAATTCAAGAATACCACTCTATTATAAAGGGATTTGGAGAGGTTCAGAGAAATAGCTATATTTTAAGATTAAAGTAATGTCCTCTACCTTATACTTTAATTTGATTGATTAAATATTGTGAACATAACAGCTTGGTGCAGTATCTGAAATCTGATGCTGTCACAGACTTCATCTAGATTAAACTTGATTTTGTAGTATAGGTGTTTCTGATGTTGAAACGGTTCAAAGATTTTGTTTTGAACTTCTTTGTTGCCGACTTTTTTCAGACAGATGTGAACTCCAGATTTCAGGAGTCAAGTCTCTGACAGTGTCAGATTCAGATGTGAACTCCAGATTTCAGGAGTCAAGTCTCTGACAGTGTCCAGATTCAGATGTAGTGCAGTCATTGAAGCATTATTGGTCCGAATTTTTTTACTGTGAACCGAATTGCATACAATTTTGGAATTAGGTCCATCTTACCCTTAACTTCAAAAGTGAAAATGATTTGAACTCCGCAACCACCCTGGGGGTGGTTGCCACCCCTTCTCGGGGGTGAATTGTTTTTTCTTCTAAATAACCTCGGATATCGATGGAAGGTCTAATTTTAAGCAAAAAAATCATCTATACAGTTTTTCGAAAAATCCAATAATTTTCAAGTTATTGGCAATTTAAAAAATTCGCATTTTTTTTCACGTTTTTCATCGGTTTTTTTGCAAATATCTCCAAAAATATATGTTTTATTGAAAATATTATAAATAACAAAATTGTAGCAGGTAAATAAATAAACAATTTGGGTTTTTATAAAGTATTCTAAGTGCAATATTAAGCTAGATATTAAAGATCAAAGCAGTTTTTTATTGTGTCTGAAATTTAATCGATGTGGTCAATGCCATCTAGCGGCGAGCAGATGCATTTTAGGCATTCTAATAAAAAAGGGTTTTGTAGTGCTTGAAATAAGCTTTAAAATGAGCACTATTAAAAGTCTTTTTGCACGTAAAATAAGTGAGCTGTATTGCATATAAGAGGAGCATCTAATGTTTTTTCTTTTAAATCAATGGGTTTCATAAGTGCCATTTTCACCAAAATTAAAACTAATCGTATTCCGCCTAGAACTAACTTTATTATGAAGAGTTTGATAGATTTTATCAGTTTTGGGTGCGTCAGGATACATATTTTTCAAAAAAAGTCACGATTAAAAAAAATTCAAATTAAAAAGAAAAACCATCTTTTTTCATAATATCTCCAAAATGACGACATATACGTATAAAAGTGTAAGAATGAAAAATTTAGTTATTTTTCTGACAAACAATTTGGGTTTTTTGGTTTTTCTGTCAAACAAAAATTGACGGAGATATGATTGTTTAAAAGATGCGCGTGGCAGTGCAATCACAGCCTCTCTTAAGCCCTTTAACCCTTCACCGTTTGAGAAAAAAGGTTTTTTTTACTACATATTGCAATAAAGGATGTTGTAGCTCTCTTAATTACCTTTACAATGGGTTTTTTTATAAATTGTGATAGCATGAAAATTGAAGGAGTTATGGTCCAAAAACTTATCATATTTTTTTCTACTAATAACTGAAAATTTCGGAGTGTGAATATCTGGAGCAATGTGAAAGTACGCAGTATAATAGAGACCCAAAAACTATTGTAATTTGTACATATATACATAATATGGCTCACATATTTTTGAAACATAGGCATGAATACATACAACGTTCTTATATGTATATATAACACATTTGAGTGAATTTTATATAATTTGTAAATAATTTATTCAATAAATGGTAATTTTTAACTCTAAATTAAATTATTTTTAAATATATAATCATATACAGGGTGTTTGAAAAGTCTTATGGGTACGGCTTAATATTTTAAAAACCATAAGAGATAACATCTATAAACTTTGCACAGTGTCATATGGCTATGTAAACTATTTTTCCTTGCTATTACCCATGACATGCCAACCATGGGGGGACAGCCCACAGAGGAAAACATGGAAATCTTAAATTGAAGCATGGGTTGAGTGATACCTCATTTGAAAGAGCTCACTTAGTAGAGTTGAATTCCGCAAACCGCATCTCAAAAGGTTTATCCAATCAGAAATGGCGGCTTGTTTTAGGTACACATTGTGAAGTACATTATGCGCTGCCATTTCTGACTGGATCGTCGTATTCTGATGCGGTAGGCGGCGTTTCACTCTACTAACCAATGTGTTTTCACTGACTTTTTTTAATTAGCAAATTATGTCATAAATTTATAACACAATAAATAAAAACTAAAAACATTGGTATTTATGTTACAATTTCACCACTAACTATTATACATGTTTTCTAGTGATAAAATGGCTCAATTTCAATTTTCCCTTAAGGGGTTGTTTACACCCCTTAAAAATAAATAGGCGGAGTTCAGATCATTTTCACTTTTGAAGTTAAGGGTAAGATGAGCCCTAATTCCAAATTTCATGCAAATCGGTTCACAGTAAAAAAATTCGGAGGTTAAGGGACCGTATTTTTCGCTTCAATGACTGCACTAATGCTGCTAATTGGAAAGTGAAATGGAGTGGAACTCAAACTTCGCATTGAATCAACCCTTTCAACGATAACTACGTTATTAAATAACGTAGTTATTGTTGAAAGGGTAATTGAATCTTAATGTAATTAATTAATTAATTAATGTAATTAATTGTAGGGTAATTACTTAATGTAATTGAATCTACAAATTTTGTAGATTCAATTACATTAAGTATAAGGAATTTTCATGCTATTTTTTTAATTACCCTAATATCTCTACATGGTCTTTCCAAGGAGTCAGTCAGTCTTTCTGACCTCAGCAACAAGGCTATAATGTATGTAATCACTCATTCTTCATTATGTTCATCTAATAGATAGTGTTTGGATGGTAACATGAAAAGACATTTGTGTATGGTATTTATGTAGAAAACCAAAGTAAATTAGTGTGTAAGCATTTTTGTCACTCAGAGTTACAATGTATCAAATGGCTAATATTTGGCAATGGTAAATGTTATAAATAAATATTTAATATACTTTGTGATAAACAGTAGTGATGAAATACTGTTTAAATTTTATATTTAAAAAAGTATCTAAGAAGAAAATAATACATCTATATTCAATTTAACAATTTGTGATAACATGCACAGTAATAACAGTATGAAATGAATTGGCTCGTTGTTCAATTTAAGGCAATAAAAATCTAATAATATCAATATATTTATGTATTTACATTCTAAAATGTATTTAAAAATGAGTCAGGTCCCTTTATAGGTTATTCTCATTATATTTGTCATTACTATTGTGAAAGCACTACAAAGTAACAGAGGTGGATTTCACTGTTCAGATTGGGATCAAAAGAAACATGTTTGGCTTTGCAGATGAGACTAAATGTTTGCACAAGATTAGAACATCTAACAAGATTACCAAAATATATTTATGAAAAACATAAAAAAGACTGATGAAGAAAAGTATGTATAGTCTACATTTCACAAGAAGCAGAAACAGTAGCAAAACTGTAAATCTATAATAATTTGTTAAACGCACTTATAAATAATACACAAAATAAAACAAATTTGACATAAATTGAATTTCGTGTTATCTTTTAAGTTGATCTATTTCCAACTTTAAAATAATATTGTTTCTCTTATAACAATGTACCAACGACTTGAAAATTTGTAGAATAAGGAAGCGATCTTGGTTATTGCGGTATTTATGTTTTTCACGAAAAAACTTGTTATAGGCAGTTGCTCTTGTAATTTTAACTAGCTGACAACTATTTGAGTGTTTAATGACCTCACCAGTTTATCCAGTCGTGGTTTTAAGCATAATTTGAAAAATGTTTTCGGGACAAATAATTTTATTTAGTTGAATATCTGTTTGCACAAGTTTTTAGGTAGTTTTCAATTATTTATTTACAATAAAAGGCATTTTATTTATCTATTTAACTTCACCATATTTTGTGTAAGTTAAAAGTATTTATTTTCTTACAGTATTGTGAGGGAAATGGGGCAGTTTTCATTGTCTTTTGCATCTCTGTTGCATTAAGTTACTAGACAAGTTATATAGCCAGTTTGAACTAACTGTGAACTCCATAAATTAATCTGGGTTGAAAAAATGGTCCCTTGTTAACTAACTTATTGAACTAAAACTTGTAAAATCACACATTCAAAATATCATTCTCTAAAGGTAGTATTAATTTAATAAAAACAAATAATCTAGTATCCAAAGAAATAAAATTAATATTTAATTTTGTATACATACAATTAAAATTATAACATAACTATAGTAAAACTAAATAAATAAAATACAATGTAATTAAATTTATAAATTAAACTATAGAAACTTAGAACATTAGTTCGTATTGATCAAATATTTGTTACCATAGAGGTTCTGTTACCATAGAGACATGATAATCAGGCACAAGCAAGCTGAGTTCTATACCATGCATTGAATTGTGCTTATTGCTAATTTTTATATGTGGTACCTGTATAAAGCCTAAACTGGATTTCCTTCTTTTTATTCTAATATTTTGTGGTTTGTAGTTCAACGCAGAGACAATAAAATATTTTAACATTGTATTTTAGTTGTTAGTAAGAATGGCTTTGAAACTCGATGACTTTCTTACAAAGAAGAAAGAACCTGCTCAGGTGCTTGATTTGTCTAAAGCAACTGCTAACACTAAAGAAGACTTTAGAAGGCTTTTGGAAAAAGTTCCTGAATACAAAATTCGCCCTGAAAAGGTAAAAATTTTAAGTAAGCTATATTGAATTTATTATAAAACAATATCAGCAATCACATATTATGATTATAAGCTATAAACAATCATTTAGGTTCAAGTAAAAAAACTTATACATCATCAGTATTATACTTTACTATGAGATTATGTTAAAATAAGGGGAAAAATATGAAACAATTTAAGTTATTTTGTAAGTGAACTCGTAAATACTTAATAATCCTGAACACAACAGATCACCTGAAATTAATCATATTATTTGTGTGAAGCTTATTTTTGACGATGGAAGGATTGTAAAGGAAACAGGATTTTTTCGGATATTTGCCATTGTTCAGTGAAACAAAAAAATCAGTAACACTACGTTTCTAGATCTGCAATCTGATCTCTTCTTCAGGTAAATAACTAGAAGGCGGAAATTTTGCGCCGTGACGATTGCCATTTCCTATTGGCCTCTGGTCAGTCTTAATATTGGTTGGTAGACGAATGCAGACGTATAGTGACCTGTATTCTGTAGTTCAGTTTTAATGATTAGTGTTGCGTATAGTTTTTTATTAAGTGCATGTTTTAGAGTTAGTGAAGTTGAATACAACATGGTGGTTGTGATTCCTGACTTAGGCATGCCACAACGCTTTGGTATGATTTGTTTATTTTAAACTAGTTTTTAATTATGTATTAGGTTAGTTATTTACCTGAAGAAGAGATCAGATTGCAAACAAATGTCCGAAAAAAATCCTGTTTCCTTCATAATCATATTAGTATTAAAACTCTCAAATCACAAATATTTATAACTATTAAAAAATGTAATACAATCCGATAAAGAAATGTAACAATACATTAAATATGGGTGTATTACAAGTTACAAGTGTCCATAACAGACTGATAGTTCAATCATTGCTGCTTTTATTGTTTTATTACGAGTACAACTCAAAGATCAAAGTTAAATATTGCAATAGTCTGTACCTGTTGTTTTTGTGAAATATTGCCTCTATTCCATTTGCTTTCTTTACTTCATTGAATATATGAGTAGTCCAGTTTCAAAACTCGTTAAGTGCATTATTTTTCAATTTTCATATGAAGGCAATTTTTGTTCTTTGAGTTAATACGCATGTTTTGATGCAAAAATTAGGCAGCAAAGCATGTTATCTTGCTGTTAAAATCAAACACAAATAACGAGTAATGCTACAAAAGTCATTTAGTGCAGTGTGCATACTGTTGTAGAACTCAATGTATCTGACTCAAAGCTGTAACAGAACTTGTTATGTTTTTTTATGGAGCTTAAATATTGTTCTAGGAATACTTTTGCAAACAATGTTATGTTCATAAGAAACATTTTATATAGTTTGTTATAATGTCAACAATTTTATTAAACTTATTACTTTATTAAACTGCAGTGTTTTAGAGTAATATGAGATTGGTTGGCACCCCTGTATTACTTTCCACCTCAACAAAAAACATGCGTGATGTTTGTTCGATTTTGCTGAGAAGCAAGCAAACATTGAAAAATAACCTTAAGTTTGTCTTTTGTTGTTATACGGCTGTTTATTTCAACAAACAAGGAATGTTTTGCCAGTAGAAGTGGGGAAGGGCCGTAAGAAAAGGAAGAATATTGCCAATTGGAAGAGATCTAAAGAAGATCTATAAAAATAAATTTTAAACTTTGTACTAAAATGGATGCACTTATTTATAATCATAAATATTTACTGTGTTCAAATGATTAATTAAGTTCAGTGTAAAATTTTATTAATTAAATACATTTCAAAAATAACTGAAACAAACATTGATATGTTGGGAAAAGCTGCATAGTCAAAGATATTATGCTGCTCCGAACACCATTATGTTGAAAAGGTTCTTTTAAATTTCCATGATGTTAAAGGTAATATTTTTGTAAGCTTTGGGTATAAGTAAGTTTATTTTGTGTTAATTTTTAATGTTTATCTTAAGTTTTCAACTTGTCAAATAATCTAGCCACAGGTTTTTGCCCTTTCTGGAAAATTTTCTTTGTTGCAGATAACAAATTTTGAAACTGAACTACTCATATGACAGTAACTTCTTTTTCAGTCTTCAGTTTTCACTGTTTCATCGATCTAGCTGCAAATAAACACATCAGAAATAAATTGTACAATTTCCTAAACAGGTAAAGCCTGAAGAGATCAAAATAAAAGAGAAGGACTTCACATTCAAGACACCCAAGCGAGAGTTGCGACAATCCAAAGAGTATCCATTTGCAGACCCCGTCCCTCCAGAGATGAGGGGAGTCAGACTGGAAGACTTGAGTTGTGTCAATATCCAGTGGAAGATGCTCACTACCCTGCGACCTAAGAACAAACAGGACGAGGAGCTGTTCTCCAGGTGAGGTTTGTGAAAACTCGTTCTAAAAGTAACAGGAAGTCATGCTGGAGGAAATGTCTTGTATCAATATATCTAGAGCATCTCTTCAGTTGAGATGTGTGGGGCAAGTTTACTTTTCCAAAAGGTAAGAGAAATTCAGGATGGAGAACTACGTCAATGTTCAGAGGAAGATGCTTACAATCCTGTGATCTATTAAAACAGGATGGACAGTTTCTTATTAGGTAAGCTGTGTAACCTCTGTTTCCATGAAAATAAAACCAAGGCAAGTGAAGAACTTTCAGTGGATGATATAGTCACCAACATGGTATCTAAGAAGAAATAGGTTGAACAGATTTCGCCAGTTTAAGTTTTAGACTTGGACCCATGGAAATAAAAGAAAGTCTAAGTGAATTCTTTGCTGTGCCAATATTAATACACAATGGTTACCACCCTATCTAAGAACAAACAGGATTAAGAATTTGTCATTAGGTGATTTTTGTAAACTTTGTAGTTCCGGACTTTAGTGAAATTCAGAATAGAAGATATGAGTTTAACATCCTGTCGAAGATACTTTGATTCCAAAACAAACAGAATTAAGAACACTTTTTAGGTGGGGTTTATAGGTTTTATCTCCTCAGGTGCGGAGACCTTAACTTTATCAATATTTGTGAAGTAGCCCACCATCTTGCACTGTAACCAAAAATATAATTAGGATCTTTTCTCTGGGAGAGGTCTTCACAGAAATAGCAGAAGAAAGTCAGGCTAGAGAACCAGAGTCAATATCAGTGGATGCAAGTTACCAGGTAAATTTTGTTATCCTGATTCCATGAAAATACATGAGAGTCACGGTGGGGGACCTGATCTGTCAATATTGGTGAAATATGTTCACCACTCTGCTAGACCTACATTTTTGTAGTTTTTCAAGAAACTCTAAAATTATAATCAAGGTAAAAGATCATTTATAATCTATATTTGTTAGAATGATTCAATTACATCAATTAATCGCTAAGTAATAATTTTCATGACATAGCTAACAATTGATTTGAATAAAAAAAGGGAGAATTGTGGCCGTTTTTACTCAACTCCAATGCTTTTGATATCAGTGCTAGAATTGGGGACAGTCTATGTATAAGTAATTTATGCTTTATCTATCCAGCACTTGTATTGTTGTGACTGAGCTGATTGGAGGTTAAGTATTTTGTAAAGTCCATCACTACCAATCTACTGTCCGCATCTGACTTGTTTGCGCGCGCGGGGGTGAGGGGGCGAGGGTGAGGACTCCCCTCCACAGACAATATGTCACTGTTGTACGGCAACGGCGCTACTAGTCACCTTCGCACATTCGCCCGCGAATACCTTGCAGTAGAGAGTTGTGATTTCACCAGTGCACCTCTAATTTGTATTATTATGTTTTAATGTATAACATAGTGTAAATTCATTAGGTGAAAGGAAGTTTTAATTTAATATAGTGTATATTTGTGAGTTTTTAGCTTTTCAAAATGGCTTCGGTTTCGCAAGAAGGGACAGACAATTCACAGTGAGGCAAGGGATGTTATAAGGCGAGTTATTCAAAAGTGTGATGAAGAATCAAATATGGGTACTCTCCAACATAGACTGAAGCAGAGTAATATCCGGGTAGCTAATTACATGGGTATATCAGTGCGAAGTGTAACATCTATAAGGAAAGAAGGTGTTGAAGCCGGTAATGAAGCCTTAAGTACTCCTGGGAAAAAAGACCATATTCAGAGGAAAAGAAATTTAACATCGATGAATTTGACCAGAGAGTGATTTGTGATACCATTACTGATTTTTACATTGTACAAAAGAAAGTGCCAACGGTATATAAATTATTAACAGCAATTAAAGAAAAGATTAACTTTCCTTGGGGAGTACACACTTTACGACGCTTACTTATCATACCATGGGGTTTAAGTGCAAGAGATGTGGAAAAATCAGGAACGTTTTAATAGAACGGCCTGATATAGTAAACTGGCGTGCTCGTTATTTGGGAGAGATACAGAAGTGTAGACATGAGGGTAAAGTTATTGTGTACCTAGATGAGACGTGGGTGGACAACAATTTAACTTTTGGAAAATGTTGGAGTGGTCCTGGTGTTCCTGGCGTCTCGACAAACACGAGCTCATCTAATAGACTAATAGTGGTTAGTGCCGGGCACGAAAGATGGATTTCTTCATAACTGCAATTTAATTTTCAAAGCTGGCAGAGCTACCGGTGATTACCATGGGTCAAATGAATGGCGTTAATTTTGAACGATGGGTTCACGAAAAAACTATTGCCACATCTTCCAAAAAACAGCGTAGTTGTCCTTGATAAATGCACCATATCACTGCCTTCAGGACAATAAACCTCCTTCTAAATATGCAGTTAAAAATGACATGGTTGAATGGTTAATAAAAAATAATATAGCTTGTTCCCACGACTATTGAAAAAATTTGAACTGTACGATTTAATAGTGCAACACAAACCTCCACAAAAGATTTTCCGTATAGACTCTTTACTAAAGGCACATGGACATTTTAGTAAATCCGTTTACCACCTTATATGTGCGAGCTAAATCCTATAGAGTTAGCCTGGGCTACCATGAAACGCGAAATAAAAAAATCACAATATCAAAGGTGATTTATGTTTAACAAAACTTGAGGAAGTGACAACACATGCTATGAACTCTGTTACCAAAATAGACTGGAAAGGTTTTACAAATCATACCATAAAACTAGAGCAGGACTTCTGGATAAAAGGATGGATTAATAGAAGACGTCATTGACCACTTCGTTATTGAACTTGGTGGCGTGGACTCCAGTGAAAGTGACGGCCCCGATGACGACGACCAGAGTTCTTCTGAATCAGATCTCGCATGTCCACTCGACTAAGCTTAGAAAACAAAACGTATTTTGTGTTCATATTTTAAAAAATATACAGACTTTTTATTATAAAACGTATGGTTTCAAGTCCCAACATTTCTCAAGATGATAAGTAAAAACAACTTCATGTTGCTATGGTTTAAATAATAATTTATAATTTAATTTAAATAACTTTACAATTTTAGGATAAGAGTAAACAATGTTATAGCTCATGTAAAAAATGTCATTATACCCTAAATATAGAATTACTTAAATACACCAAATTTCCTGGCGTTATAATGTGACAAGGCAAATAACTAATAGTTTTTAGGCCGAGTAGTAGTGCGGGGAAGTGACAGTTGGTCGACAGCCTCAGCCAATGGGCAGGTGCATTCCTTGAGCTCGCAAACAAGTCAGATGCGGACAGTACTACTAGCCAAGTCTGGAAAGTCCAGGTTGCCTAGAAAACAATATTTTGACCTTGGCCAATGTGAAAATTCAGTCAGCTAAGCACAACCGAACAAAGCATATGTTAAAATGCTTTTATTGTCCCTTATTACCTTTTATAAGGGTCAGTTTTGATTGAAACTAGACTCAAAATTATATCACACAACTCACTGATGGTTTTGTAATGTTATGTGTGAAGTATGCTACTAGTAAGTAAAATACGTCCTATAAGGATCTACATCTACATAAATGGCTGTCAATTAAAATAACCTCTGTTAACACCTTCACTGCGAATAAAGTCATGAACTGACTTTAGGACAGTCGGAATTGTAGTAATGAGGGTCCACCGTAGTCAATATGTTAATAATACCCAGATCTCTTACTCCTTCAGTAGCAGGTCAGAAACAATGAATAACAACATATTAGATCTGATAATTTTTATATTGGTTTTTACCTCTGAAAATCTCATCTGACAGATAATAACATAGTCCAGTACATTAATTATTTCAAATATAGCTGATCAGATTAAGGATTGTAAATATTAACCTAAATAAAGTGTTTAGTAGATTTTAGGTTATTTTTTTTAGAAGGAGGATTTGAATGGATATGACAACTTTATTGAGAAAATTACCTGTGTTGAAAGTATATAAATTTCTTTTTAACCTTTAGTTTAGAATATTATAAATTAATTATTTAGTTTGTCGTTTGTGGATGCTATAGTATTTACTATTTATTTTTCTCTTTGGTGAAAAAACTAACTGCGCAGATTGGTGGAGCTTGGAAAACTCCGGTTGCAGACTGAGGAGAGGGAGCGTAAAGTGAACGACTCAGACTTTCTGAGGAAGATGAAGAACCGTGCAGGTGTGCTGGAGACTCGGCTAATCTCTTGTATTGAGTGCGGGGAGGAATTTTGTAGTGGTGAGCTTTGTACAGACTTCATGTACGAGTCGTCCATTCGAGAGAACAAGACTCAGTCTGGCCCAGCAACCACCAAAGCAGGCACACAGGAGCGTGGGCGTACGAAGAAGAGGCGCCCCCGACGATCCAAGAGCCGACATAAGAGTGCCAAAAGTAAGAGTAAGAGCAGGGAACGCCGCAAGAGCAAAAGTGCTGAGAGGAAGAAGAGTATGGAGCGTAAGAAAAGTGTCAGTTTGGAGCGAGTGAGGAAGAAAAGTTCAGAGAAGAGCAAAAGTCAGGAACGGCAAAAACCTAGAACTGCTAAAAAATAAAGTTTTCTGCATTATCTAGCTAAATTAATTTTGTATACCTAGCTTGTTTCAAAATATAATGGAATCTTTAAAGACTGAACATTCATTTCTCTTTTTTGTATTTACCAGGTAGGAGAATGCCATATTAAATTTTGCGTAACAGGCTTCGCTGAGTTCCAATTCCAATTTCAAGTCTATAGCGTATTAAATTATTGGTAGATAGAACTACAGACAAACATACGTCAAACAAAAGAGAAATTGTGTCAGCCTACTGATAGGCTTCAACAATGCTCAGACAAATTTTATGGTTGGGCATACAACATTCACAAAAAACTCACTCTTGTCTATGTAGAAATGAAGTTTCTTAGAAAATTTCAAGCCTACAGACGAAATTTTTATGAATATATCTTGCCACTTCATACAATCACTTTTAGTTAATTAAATTGGGTTTAATATCAGTGTTTAACCCTAGAAATTACCAAGTCGTAATTTACAATGCTTTTTTCCTGCTTCGAGTACAGACTTATGCATATTACAATTTGGGTGTTATTGTGGTGTAAATGGTTTTTTTAACTCTTGAAATTGAATATTATGGCCATAATTCAATAAAAAATGCCTTGTAGAGCATAAAATAAATATAAATCAAGTGGTTTTCTTTTCATAGTAAAGGCAAAAATGCAAAACGTGTTGTGGGTCTGGTACACTTGTATAATAAAATCACTGATTCCAACAACTTTCACCCAAGCCAATCACTGTTAATTTGAGGTGGGCCCTCCCACTGACTTTACTATAGACCAGTCTCTCATAATCTACCACCAGACCGCAAAAATCTCTAATGTCAAGCGTGGGCATCGAACCCGTAACTCCAAGGCTAACTCCCACGTACAAGAGTAGCGCCTTACACCACACAGCTATACTTGATCAGTTTTTTTTAGCTCTGATAGTTGTGTAAAGATTTAATGTAACAGTAAAGAAATGAAATCAAATGAGCATGGACCTAGTTCAGATATATTACAACAAATCTCCGATTTGGTCAAGCTTCAAATTGGCAACACTCCTCATTCTGATCAAGAACATCCTAAGCTAATTGCCTGAATGCTGTGTGACCAATTTCATTGAGAAGAACCAAAATCTAAAACTTCAGATTTAAAGTTTTGGGGTGAGCCTGTGGGCCTCACCAGATTTACCTCCAGCCACAGAAATGGCAGCCTGTAAAACCAGTGGGTTTTGCATATCCCGCTGGTATGACTGGTTATGATTACGTAAATATTTACAGAATATCAGAACGATAAACATCAAAGTTCAATGAAATAAGTGGAAATAGTTAATAAAAATAACAACAACAATTGGGTTTACAAAATTTTTATTCAACTAAATACAGGTAACAAATTGTAATACGTAACAAATCATCAAAGACATTGGTGTCTGATGGTTTGCTGTGCATGAATAATGATGCCAAAATGTAAATTATGTGTTTCTAAGGCAAACAAACAGACTAGCACAGAACCCCCAACTGTGTATAGGTTCAGAGGAATCAGCTTGAAATATATATGACATCAAGGCATATTAACGCAAATCTCGAATTCAACCAATAAGTGTCACACAAACATCCAAAATTCCAATACTGTCTTGGACGAAATGTGTTTCAATATTATTATCAACATTTATGCAGAATGAAGACAGTTTTAAACAATTCTTTTGTATTAGTTTTGGACCAACTTGGACTATGGTGAAATAATGCATTAATATTATACAACCTTGCACATATTATAATGATGTTATTCTCGTATGTAAATGAATGTTAAACAGTGAAAACTAAATATAGTTTTGTGGAAAATAAGAGTCTAGAGCAGCATTTACACTGGCTAGCAAAATTGTAAGAGAACTCGTGCTGTGAGTATTATCGCAAGTACTTGCGACAGCTGTATCGTCAGTTGTTAGTCTTCCATATGACAGTAATGTTTATAGTTACAAATTTTAATGTCCAAAATTAATTACTCTCCAATTCTTTGGTACAATTGTCCGACACCGCTCGCGGAATCTCTTACACTCATTTAAACCAAAAATTTATACTGTCGGATACAAAACTTGTACAATTTCTTGCCAGTGTAAATGCTGTTACTAATGTTAAAAAGATAACTAACAACATTGGAATTAATCATATTATTTTAAAACGTTTATTTATTAAAACTTATATTAAATTTTAAGAGGAAAATAAGAAATTCAAGCACTTATAGTTCCATTAGTGAAAGGGAATCGATTAAAAGTTAAAAAATATTTGTAGACAACATTTGATCAACAAAATGTCTGTTTTCTTAAGTTGGTACAATTATAAATGACAAATGTTTAAAAACTGTTCAAATTCATTATCAACCAATGGTATAACCTACGTCTTGCATTAAATTCTTTTAACAAAATTAACTAGAGTTTTTTTATTCTCTTCATTTTTATTAATGTGAAAATTTATAACATTCTTCCCAACATGAAATATTAATCTTAGGAAAACTGATTCATATTGGGCTAATTTTTACTATAAAACAAAATATAATAGTTATTAATAATAAATATGTAATACTTCTGATTGATTACACATGTTAAAAGAAATATGTAATGAAATTTATTTATAAAAAAAAAACAAAAAAAATTACATATAACATAATAATTTAGTGCAAAAAAATAGAAAGATAAAATACATCTGTTAGATGAGTTATCCAGTTGAAAGTTGTATAAGTACGTACTATAACAACAAGAATTAATAAATAACTTTACACCGAAAATCTGTAAATTTTAAAAGTGTATTTCATAAAAACATTGAATCTGAATCGAGAGATTGTATTACTATTAATAATGTACTGATAAATGTCAATACATCATCATTAGATCCAATTGGTATTTTAAAGCAGAAATGGATTGTTTAAATCAAAATAACTATGTAAACACTTTAAATAAATTTTGAAAAAGTATACATAAGGAATTACTGTACATATACATCAGGGGTAGCTGAGTGACTTGATATGGCAGCCAGACAACAATAGTCAATCATGGTCCCTTGCTGTCCATCCAACCACCTTCACAGGTCTGTAAATAGAAGAAAGGTATTCCTCATCAGATTGATAATTCAGATCGTTACTTATTTTCTTTGAATGTATGATTTTAAAGTGAATTTAGTTTAGCACCTAAATAAATTCAACCCCATTAGTATTATAAAACACTACAGAATAGTAGTTTTAGTATAAAATAATAATAGTAAACCAATATAATAATAAATATACGTCACTTTCATATTTGACTGAAAAGTTTTTATTTTTGGATATCCCTAGTTAAAAATTACAATAGTCTATCAATGTGTCTTCAAGTGTATCAATAAGCCACACATTTAACACATAAAATCAATCAGAAAAATCTTTTTGAATCTAGGAATTACGATAAGTGAGGACATGAAGAAATTTTCTGAATTGTAATATATATATATTTGTAATCGTTTAACAACTTAGAGGTATTGAATTTTTGTTTTAAGCTATATAAATTTTGTTTTAGAATAAACTACTACAGCAAACTGAAGTAGAACTGGGAGATCAAGGTTAAGCTTAGAAAATAAAAATAAACACGTTTATAGTACTATGAAGAATGATAATCAGAATTGTTTCAAAGCTTGACCTTGACCCCCCAATTCTACTTCAGCTTACTCTACGCAAGGATAGTAACTCCGGCTTGGATTCTGTGATCTCAAATCAAATGTAATTAAACTACTACATTTTGGATCATTGCAATAAAACAGAATCTTTTGTCAAAAATTATTAGTAAGCTAATCTAATATACAGTGATGGACACTTATTACAGAAGTAACAAAACTAAATTACATGACAAATTGACCATTGTAAAAATACTTCTACAAAGCCAAATCAATATCACTGTCATTTTTCATACTGTTATTAATTAATGTATAAATATTTACATCTATTTACATTTAAATGACCAAGTTCTGTATTTATTTGGAGTAATTTACACAAACTATCCGATGGTTTTTATCAATACAATGCCTAATAACGATATATTGACAATATTGCATGGCAATAACTTAAACACAACTAATTGTTTAATGTCATTACACAATAGTTAAAAAGTTACAAAACAAGTTTTGTGCACAATTATATGAACAAATAAAAATATTTATAATCATTTTAGTTTCAAACTATGCAACACATAATGAACCAACTAAATGGTAAATATACATAGTTATCAGAAGAGAACGTTCATACATATAAGAGACAAATAAGTTGCCATTAAAATGTAGATTTAATAATGTTCCTTTAAAAAGAAAATATCTTTTTAATAATTAAAAGAAAAATGTGATCTAATAAAATTTGTTGATGATATTATAATTATTTCAGTATTTGGAGTGAGTGAACAAAAATGGTTTTATATAAAACCTAATACAAACCTAATTTTTATTTTAACATACAACTGTACAGAATGGTTTTAGCACTGTGTAAAACTTAATCGAAAGTTGACGATTTTGTATCTAACTAAAGACCTTTCACAGACACGAGTAGGAACAAATCGCATTCAATTTGACTAGAACAGTAAGAAAAATAATAATGTACAGAAGCAGCCATGCAATGAAACAATTTAAAAAGACTAAATGCCGAGATCAGGTAGATCACAGCCAGTGTACGCTTGGTTGCGTACACAATATGTCAGCACAGTGCGCCAGTAATGGTCACGTGCAAGAAGATGTGGGTTGCCGATGACCACAAGCAGTGCGCGGGCCCGTGTCACAGCCACATTGAGCCGACGCGGGGATGCCACGAAGCCGATGGTATGTCGCAGGTCTTTTTGTATCAACTGTGGACTGCTGCGTACTGTCGATACTATGATGGCCATCCGCTCCTGACCTTGGAACTCCTCGACGGAACCCACCTTGGGTGCAGACACCTCCAGTGTGTCCAGCATCTGACGTATCTTCACTGCCTGGAAAAAAAGGGAATAGTTTTTATATGAGTTGTAAACTAATTTATACACACATTTCATTTGATAATTTTTTGTTAATCATTGTTTACAATATACTTTATAAAGGTTTGGATTAATAGTGACGAAAGCAAGGGATTGTTACTAATTGATAGGAAAATCTGCAGACTTACCTTGAAAACTATCTTCTAGGGTCCATTGATTGAAAGGACACATAAAAGTACACATATTTTACACATCATTCTTTCAATCAGTGGACCCTAAAAGATAGTTTTTAAGGTAAGTCTAATGATTTCCTTTTCTACTAGTAACATATACATACAATTAGATACAGTCATTAACATAAAATATTTGGTTCTTTTAAAAGAGCAACATCACTTTTAGTACGTCAGCATAAGATGGTGTGTAAGTAAAAATTACTTTAAACTTTTCTGGATGTCATATTTTAAGACCAAAATATCCCAATTTTTCAACACACACGCGCGCGCGCGCACGCACACACACACACACACACACACACTATATATATATAAAAAGTGTATCAATGGATAAAGATACATTAACCTACTGGCCATGAGCTGAAGTATATAGCTGAACAAGATCAATCTATTACTTGTTTAGGTGACTACTTGCCATGCATTAATGACTGAGCATTAGCAAAGCGTATCACTCAGGGGAGCTGGTAAAATTTCCTTCCGTCTGACTACACAATATCTTGAGAATGAACTAACCTATAGACTTGATATTCTACATGAAACTTCATTTATATATAACAAAATAAAGTTTGATGATGATGCATGTCCATCCATAGGATTTGGTAGAACATCAAGTAGGATTAGTGCCTATTATCTAGTAGGCTGACAAACTTTCTCTATGTCTACTCTGTGAGGATTCTTTTCATTATTATTGCTTGTCTGCAGAATATCTCCACATTAAAATATAAAATTGAAATTTTGCATCTAACATACGTGGTGCGACGTACTTGTACCTTATTTCCATAAATAAGCTACTTCACATGGACACCATACATACCTGAGCTTGATAGGGGGTGATGATACCACACTGCTCTGGTGTGAGGCCGGCAGCATAGAGGGCCTGTAGATACATGGTGACCTGTACTGCCTCATGGGGGTTGTGCCAACTGGGGCTATCCACTGCCTGACAGTTGGTGCCCCTGACACCATGGAACACTAGGGCAGGGGGGGAGCTATCTGGGCGTGGTGGCAACACTGATCGCAGACTGACCAACACACGGGCCTCCTCACTTTTCTCCTCATCAACCTGCAGAATAATATTACTTTTGAAGTTGCTACTAATTTAAAACTACTAATTTAAAAATGATTTCCTTGCATCTGTGAACAATATTTGTAGATTTTAACGGTTTCTTTATCATCTGTTGTAAATAAAACTGCTCATATTCCAAAGAAAATAGTAAATTTCATTACTAGTCTCGAATGTGACTTATTGTGGGGTAAGACTCCGTTTACGCACGAGGCAAAGCCAAGCGTGTAAAATGCTATTGCGTCCCGCAATAGATCACTTTCGAGAGAAGTAGTGAACAATACTTTTCATTAGGATGAAAAAAAAACACATGAAATCTTTTAAAAGATTATCTGACTTTTCACAGTCTAGTAACATTACACATTCTTCCATAAGGAAATTTGACACTGTTTTATAATTAATTTTGGTGTTAAAATCAGCTGTTTGAACATAAGACTGTCAAAACAAATAGGGGAATCACACTGATGCGTTTACACATTTAAAAATGTCCCACATACAAGAAAAACACTTCAAAAGGACTTTTATGTGTTAGGAACCTACTTCCAGAGAAATTATGTAATAGATATGAAGATAAATAAAGTAAGTTTGTGAAACGATGCAGGTTTTAAAGAATTAGAACAAACAAATTAATTGATGATTACTAGTTCAGTTGTCTAACAAATCAACAGATCTGAAACCAACAGGTTTTCAATGTTAAAATCTTATTTGAAAATTAAGAAACATACAGATATTAATAATTTTTCTAAAACTATTGCATTTTTAAAACGGAACACTGTTAGTTATCAAACAAAAAGAGCCAGGGTATTCACTGCTGAAGAGGTAGAGACCTTCTTGAACACTGTGCCTGATGATGAGTGGCTGCTAAGCAGACGTGTTTTAACAGTTGGCATTAACGGTGCATGTCAAAACGAAGATCTGTTACATTTTAATGTGGATGAAGTTAAAGATAATGGTGATCTCTTTGTTGTTTTTCATAATGATGGTAAAACATAAAACAAGCAAAGTTTCACAATTACTGATGATGAATATCCAATTAAGCCATGCCACTTTATTCACAAATATTTGTTATCGCACCTTCAACACTTTGAGTCAAAAACGTTTATCATTGGCTACAAGAAAAGCACAACCTGCACAACTGTTGGTACCTATATAATTACTTTAGTGGTAAAAATAGTAGTAGGAATCTTGAAAACCCTGAGCACTACACAGGGCATAAGAATGTTGGTATAGAGAGGCAAGGGATCTACTTGCCTTGAAATGTCATGGAGGTTAGAAATCCTTTATGGTAGCTGAGGAATATATAGAGAATTCGAATACAAGAGAAGTACAACTGGTAAGAAAACTGTTCCCAAAGTTAAGTTTAAACACTTCAGCTACTAATAAAAAAATATTTAAAAAAACAAAAGACCAAGAAACAGTGGACAGCGGAAGTGTTTTTTCAACAATTATGATGTTTTAGCCAGTTTGGATGAGGGTGAAAGCTGATAAAAGAAAATCCAAATAACTGCCAATAGTAGTACCACCAATAACAACAATTCAATTTGAAGGGTTTCAAAGAAACTAATAAATCAATAAATGTTACAAACCGAAACTGTACCATAAATCTAAATGTTAAGTTTTGAGACTGTAGGTTTTGTTAGCTCAACTATGTTAAAGATCACGTTTTAATTTGTTATGTTATATTTCATATATTTTTGTTTATAATAAATAACATTTGCTTATTCACAGTTTATTAAACAAAACTTACCGCTTTTTCTCATAAATTTACAAGAAACTTATTTGAACCTAAGGAAAGTAATGTTTGTGATAGGGAAAATTAGCTACAGAGGATACGAACTTTCACAGATCTCAGCTGTATTGGAAAGTAAACCATTACCATACAGAGTGATGAAAAATAGATTTCAACAGAATCTACACAAAATCATGGCTAAAGCATTTTTGAAAGTCTAGTTTAAAGGTGAGATGGAGAAGACTAATCTCAGTTGAAAATTGGTTTTAGAGAAAAACAGGTTTCTTTTATGTGTTGTGTATAAACTTACATTTCTTCTTATAAAGAATGAATTTATATACAGCTATGCAAAATATAACGAAAAAAATTACAAGTTTGATTACCACCTGACATTTGTGTATAAACACAGCAGACATGCATTGATGCACAAACATAGATACACCAAGAATGATCTTCAAGTCAAATATTATTTACTTAACAATATATTTCCACGCTTTGGTCATTCATCCACTAACATCTCCTTACTTAGTTTTTTTACAACCATTTCAGTTTTGTAATAAATGAATTGTGTAACTTTACCAATATTATTCCTGTAAAATACTAATAAATCCTACAGCGTCACCCATATTATTCTGACCTGAGGTAGGAGATCACCATCGTAGAACATATTGTTGGACAGTTGCAGTATCTCAGGTAGTGATCGGTAGTTGTAGACCAGTCTTGTGAGCAGGTGGGGATTGTAACCGCCTGAGGAGGGGTGGCCAGTGAAGTCTCTGCAATAGGGGGTGTGCAGTAGTAGCCGAGACAGCAGAGATTCCCCCAACCCCAGTTGCTCAGCTGTTCTGCTTAGCACCACAGGTCCCAGCTGCAGGGGATCTCCAGCAAACACGGCCTGGCCATACGAACTGTGCAAGAATGCTGCAAAAACCCAATAGTAAACCTTAACAACCAGCATCATGTTGGCAAAACATCAATTTGAGTCTATATTTGTAATGAAAACAGAAAGAACTGTCTCAAAAAATATAACTGATCATTACAATACTGCAGTGGAGATATAGTTTGGTGTGTTAAGGATGGAAGGTGCAACTATCAGATAACTGAAAGGATAACGAGATTTCAGACTTTATGCAGCTAGTTTGCATGGAACAGATACAAAATGGTTGTTGTGATTTCTACCTTATGTGTGTCACAACGCTCTGGTATGATTTTTTTTATTTTAATCAAGACTGTAGTTATGTGTTAGGTTAGTTATTAATCTGAGGAAGAGATCAGATTGCAGATCTCAAAACCCAAAAACTACTACTAATGATCCTGTTTTACTATAGTTGTAGTGTTAGTGATTTTTTGTACCACTGAACATTGTTCAGAAAAATTCTGCTTACTTCAAAGTTCTTTACAGAATTAAAACTGAATTTATTGAAGAGATTATTGGTTTCTAGAAAATTTCTTATCTTATCTCAACAGCATTTTAAAATATTTTGTGTACAACCTGGTAGCAAAGCTACTGATAGTTTATTATACTATTTATATAATTCTTTTTATATATTATTGTGATTCCTGAATATTTTAGTTTTTGAGGGAAGGTCCTTGCTCCAGGGTCTGATTTATTAGTTTACAAAATGGTTTTTTAAAATAAATCTATTACACATTTGACGACAAATAGTGGAATTTTATCACAACCACATGCTTTTGTTTTAAGAAATAAGCTATATTTTTGACACGTGTTACACTTTTTAAAATTATATTAAATTTTATTCCTGGATTCATGAAATTCATTGCCCTATGTAAGTTAGAATTTAATTTAATCTTGGTTATTTTGAGAAATTGTTTCTGTTTGGTAGGGAATTTAATTCACTTTTATATAAAACGTTTACTAAAATATTAGAAAGAAAGAAAATCATATTGGAAGTACAATATAGCTTAGTTTAAAAAAAATAGAATAAAAATCCTACAATGGCAATAACCTGAGCTTATGTCCTAAAAACAATTATTTTTTTTTAATACACGAGTTTTAGATAATACCTTCAGATAATAAATATCATTACACCGTTTCTGTCAGGATTCTTAATATTTCATTCTTATACTTTGTTTCTTGTCTTCTTAAAACCTTTTAAAATTATGTTCAATGAACTGAAGTTTATGTTATGAACTGCCTTTTCACTGACTCCTCAAGAACTATTTTCCTAGAGGACATTAATTTCACACATGGCCCACAACAGTACTGATGTGCAGATTTACTTGTAAGTTGAACCATTATTACTGAGATTTCTTGAGATAACCCCGGACCAGTATTACAGCACCAGAGTTAATCAAATGTTTGTTGATTACTTACCAAGAGGTATCATTATCTCCGGCTCGGTGGCCTGACCAGCCTCGTCTACGAGGACATGAGTGAAGTGTCCGCGAGGGAATCCCAACTGGTAGAGGACACCCAGGGTGTTACAGGTGCCCACTGTGATGCGATGACGACCTATAGCATGCCGGGAGATGTTCACCACATTTTCTGTATAAACAAAACAGCAGCTGATTATTATTGCTTCCAGGGAGTCCATTTATACCAGCTAATCAATATCAAGCAGTATAGTGTAACCATAACTTCCTAATTTTTTACACTTACAAACCACCTGGTAAGGTCTGATCACATAAAAATATATTTTCTCGATTTAAAAATAACATACCATTACATGACAAACTTATACTGTAATTCAGAAAAAATACAATGACCAATTAAAAAGGAATGAAATAGTTTCCTAATACTTTAACTGCTCACGTAATCCACACTCAAACCCGTAAATAACTTTAAAAACGAATTGGTATAACTACGTGCTGCAGTAATAGATGCCATGATTATCCACAAGGCAGTATCCATATGCTGTTCTGACCACAGAACACTCAGATAAAGTATTGGGCGCAGATAAGGCCGAAAATCTTAGATGACAAGAAGGACAGTAGATAAATATAACCAAAAAATGACATTTTTTTTCCATTTTAATTATTAAAAAACATAGTTATTTGTGATTTATAACCCCTAAACCCATATATACTATATATATATATGTGTTTTGTTCAGGAGGACTAGCTGAATATGTTAATAACGTTGAAATTTTGATTGGCAACTCGTTTGTTAACTTAACTGATACCTAAACTTGAATATGGATAAGGAGTTAATCCATAATTGACCTGTCACATTTAAAAATTTATATATTTTTCAAAGGATAAATCAAATTAAATACACTAAAAATGGAGAACACAAAATAGTTATGAACATTTTATTAGTATTTTGTAAGTACAGAAACCTAAAACTTGCAGGAGTGAATGTGACAATCACCTAAGTGCCGATACTCCTGGAAATCGTCCCTGGCCTTGATATCAGCGTTGCCACAGTACGGTCGCAAGCGCTCCGATATGCGACCCATCTCTGCGTAGCGGTATCCCACAAGCCTCAGCATATCCCCAGGTGCTAAAAGGTCCCAGTCCAGCAGCCGTTCACAGATCAGGTCTGCGGCAGAGTTGCTGGGTGTGCCGATCAGCAGCCTGCACAGACACTTGTTATACCACTGGCATTAACTCTGCACAACGATGTTGAATAATATTTAACAACTATTCTATAAATCACACTAATTTATAACTGAATGCAGGTCCATACGTTATTTATCACCATATATCTAGTTACAATTTTATTGAAATAATTTCTGATTAACATAAACTCAAATCATAATACTATTGTGAAATAGGGATATCCAATGGATACAGTTACTTACAATTGTTGGTCTAAAGATAACCGATGTGATACACATTAAGTGCACTAGGATTTTTATATAGAAGGAAAAGGGTGAAATGAAATGAAATGTAATGGCTTACAAGGGTGATGTAAGCCATAAATATTTTTCAGAAAAGCTTTTTGGAATAACTTTTAAATAAACTTTTAAAGAATACTAAGTGAATTGTGTTTTCGTTAATCTGTTCAAATTTATTAATATTAAGCTCTTACACATTCTTTTATTATAATTGATTATCACTGTAAGATTTGAAAAATTCTGGGGTTTGAAAAATAAAGTACATTTTACTAAATCAAAAGGATACCAATTTATAATAGTTTGAAATTTTAAAAGGAAATATACAATGTTCTAAACTATGTGGGTTCGTAATTATTTGCAAGGCCCATGTTTGGAGAAAAATTATATTACAACAATAAAATAGATATAACTTTTTGTGTCCTTTGTAGCTTCTGCCACTGAATATTAAATCTTTGACTCATCAGATTGAAAACTTATAAATCATCGCAGTGAGGTCTCAACCTAGTCAGGGAGACAACTTCACAGTCAAGAGCAGTTTCTTCGTCATTTAAGTCAATTCACCAAGTTGCTGATACTCTGTTGGTTTTTATATTATTTGGGTGAATGTTTTTAGACATTGAAATAGCAAGCTAAAAAAAAGAGCAAATTCAGTTTTACAATTTGTTTTAATGCATATACATGATATACTGCAAACAACAGTGCATTAAGCCTTAATGATATACGAGTATATAATACAATAAGGTGTAACTGTATATGTTTAGAAGTAATAATCCCTCATACCCAGAAATTAATATTCTGTATATTAACCCTTTAAGCGTCATGAAAAATTAGACCTGATCTTTGATAAAGTTACAATTTTTTTTAAATTTCCAATGTGTAAAGTTAAATTTTTTTTTGTTTCTGTATTTAAAAATAGAGTTATTTAACGGCGAATAAAATTTGTTTAGCCCTTTTTGGATTTCATAGGCTAATTTTTAACTTTTGAAAATATCGTAGAATAGAAGTGTAGTTGTCACTAATATTTTTTTATTTATTTCAATTTGTATGGGAATGAAACACAGTTTTTTTAGATAAACATATACTATATTACAAACCAATAAAATTAGAAAAATACAAAAGTAGACAAAGAATGTTTATTTGGTGGCGGGCTGTCACAACTGACATTCCGCGCGTCTCCCGCAAGCCACTGTTATCGCGTGGACTTTGAACCTTCTTATCGCTCGGCAACCTGTAGGACAGCCTTGCGGGGCTTGAATTATGTTTCTTGCTTTCTGATAACATCCTTATGATCGTAGTAAAATATGAAAAAGTTTGGGGTTGACAAGTAATTGCTCAAAATTACCGAATCTTCAAATTCCAAATCGTCTGGATTCGCCATTCACACGAATAATGGTAAAAAACACTAAATAAATACTGGAAACTGCTGTATATAATATGAATAATTTACTTTAAAAAGAATAGGGCACAACAGAAAATTAGCGATAACCGAAATACATATGCGTGTACCGGACGCTTCCCACTAACTGGCTAGATGCCTTGACGGGAGCTCCCGTCAATGACTTTGTGAAAGGCGCGGGGCCACGCGCGGGGCTAGACAGTGTTTGGCCAATTAGAAGCAACTGCCACTCCCATTGTAACAGAATTCGAGGCGGGGTAACCCGTCTGTATGTCGCATGACTAGTAGAACCATCTAGCAGCAAAATATTCAACTAACATAGCAGTAAGAAAATAAAGAATGCAAAAACGCGGATCCACGGCAATAACGTTTTGAGCTTGTAGTGGCCCTCCGCGGATCCGCGTCAATAACGCTGGAAAGGTTAAATTAATGCACAGATGTAAGAGTAGTGTTACATAATCAAATTCGATGAAATATTTTTTTTATCATACTGCAAAAATAACAGCTGTTTTGATACTTAACTCTTAAGAGTGCTAAAGAAAATTTGAAACCATGTGTTTTAATTTTGTTTTTCATATGATAAAAACCATTTGTTTACCCATGTTTACATTTAGTGACAGTAGGGACTCAATAGTTTTACAAGAATGTTATTGCAATGTGCTTCTGAATGCTAACTGCTAGTACAGGGTGGTGCAGAGGAAACGCATGTTTTTCAACATTGAATTACTGGGACACAATGGGTTGAAAATAATAAAAACAAGTATTAAATGATAGGTTTTTTTAATGCAGTTTTTGAAATTACATACTATATTTAGGTTCGGAAAATAATGTCTTTGAGATGACGTCCTTCTTGCTGAATACAAATATTGATCCTCTTCTGAAAATTACGGACGGCTCTCTCCAACATTTCATTCGGCAAGGCTTCAATTTCCTGACGAATGGAATTCTTAAGGTCATCGAGTGTGCGAGGCTTGTTCATGTACACTTTTGATTTCAAATATCCCCACAAAAAAAAGTCACATATCGACAGGTCGGGTGAGCGAGGGGGCCAGTGAACATCACCAAATCTCGAAATCACATGTCCTGGGAACATTTGTCGAACCACTTCCATGGATGCTCTCGCCGTGTGAGCTGTGGCACCATCCTGCTGAAACCAAATGTCTCTCATGTTCACTTGACGCCTTTCAAGTTCTGGATGAAGGAAGTTGTTTAACATTTCAACGTAGCGAGCTGATGTCACAGTAACTGCAATTCCTTCCTCTTCAAAAAAATAGGGTCCAACAATACCCAACTTTGAAATGCAGCACCACACTGTTACCTTTAAACTGTACAGAGGTCTTTGGTGTAATTCTTGTGGGTTCTCCGATGCCCAATACCGACAGTTTTGAACATTGACGTAACCATCAAGATGAAAATGTGCTTCATCACTCATGAAGACTCAAAACATTTCATCCATTATGCGACAAAACTCTCTGCGCTGTAAAAAATCCCCTTCATTAAGCTGCTGGACGATCATTAATTTGTACGGATGGAACTTGAGGTCATCATGTAAGATGCGGTGAAGCGAATGACGTGACATACCCAGCGCTACAGCATGTCGTCTAGTCAATCGTCTAGAACTAGTAACAATGCCGTTCTGACTCGTTCAACATTTTCCGGAGTACGAACTGAACGGGGAAGACCAGGTGGTTTCTTTTTCATCACAGAACCAATACTTCTAAACGCTGCAACCCATCGGAGTACGGTATTTCGATCAGGCACTGCACCTCGACGTCCAACTCTAAAATATTGACGGAAAAGACGTTGCACTGTGACTACAGAATCATTGTTTCTAAAAAAACTGCTCGACAACGAATACACGATGTTGCACGCTCCAATGCTCCATAGCGACTGAAACTGCATTGTATGGGCCGTCTGCCAACATTCGTTCAAGGTCAATACCCACTCCCGTCGCCGCGTACTAGCGGTTCGAAAAACATGCGTTTCCTCTGCACCACCCTGTATAATATAGGAATATTTCAATCATATGCCAGAAAGAAAATGGTGTTGCTCACTATAAATATGGCTGACTTCAAATTAAAAATATTACCAAAGTTGAATGTAATTACATTAATAGGATAAATAAGGTAACTGTTTACAAAATACATAACACTTGCTATGGATCTAAGAATCATCCCCATGGAATCTAAACCTCAGAGAGAATACTGATAAATTTAAATTAATTAAAGAGAATGTGAGTGTTTTAACCCTTTGAACCCCAGGCGACGATATATCGTCACCGAGAAAATATGCGAAGATCCCTGCGGCAACGATGTATCGTCGCCAATGATGACGCGAGAATCCCCAAGCGATGTAATATCGTTGCCATGGTATATGCGTTTAATACATATTTATTTGAAATCGTAAAATACTTATTAATACATATTTATGAGTATTTTAGTAAAATACTAATTTTTTTTGTTAGTAATATAGTGTATTTAAAATAACATCTATGCTCAAAAAAATATATTACTCTTTGTTGCTACGTAGCTGTTGCCACCACGCCATTTCTACTCCACAGCTGTATTTGTTTACAAAACGGTCTAATGTTTGTGCGTGTGAATTGAGGACTGTTTTTAGTAACTTTTTCTTTAGTTTTAATCTTACAGTAATAATAAGTTCTGTGAACAATGAGTGACAACATTGTTATCCTTTATTAGTCTGTTCATGTCTGCCTCAATGATGTTGATCTGTTTTAGTTCTTCATGTGGTTTTACTGGTAAGCCAAACTCTCTGGTAATCTATCCTCTGATTGCCACAATCTAATAGCCTTTATTATTAAAGCAGCCAGTTTATATTTCCCCCTTTTATTCAAATGGAGGCCATGTTTAGTATAGTGAAGTCTTCTAAGACAGTTTAGGTTCAGTACATAGACATTTTTCATTCTAGCTGTTAGATAGACATTTTTCATTCTAGCTGTTAGTTCAATTATATAGTTATTTGATAATCTTAGCAATTTATTTATGGGATTGTTCCATAGTTTATCATGTCTTATAGGTACAGTACTGATAAAAACAGGTCTAAACTTACTAATTATTTGTAGTTGTTTATCAAGGTCTTTGTAAATATAATCAAAACTTCCATTCCAAGAATCATTGGTCATTGGTTCCACCAAGAATTATTGGAGGATTTTTACTTTCTAAGGCACTGGACTCAATAACCTGTGCTAGAGTGGTGTTTGCTCTTACATAGCCAAAAGCGTGAATTTTCCCATTGCTTAGTTTTTCTATTTTGCTACTTAAGTAACTACCTTGGCTTTCGCTGCACAGAGTAACGTTTACTTGTGGACAGTCCACTACAAATCTTTCTTTTTTTCTATGGCAGTTTTGTAACATTTCTTAATTTTATCTGTGTTGATAATTTTTATGTCTGGATCTGGGTTTTTGACATGTACTGAAGATTTTAAGGAGGGTAATGGAATTTCCCTCCTTATTAATTTAGAATCTGGTGGGCAGTCTAAAGCTTCATACATGTTTGAAGTAGAAATTATAGACTCAAAAACTCTTTGGCTATAATTTTTTTATTTTTTTGTTAATTTTTATCTTCGGACTTATCCACATATTTCCTGTATTTTTTGGATCAGAAGTAGAGGTTTTCTGTGTATTGATTGGCAACTCTGAACAGTTGTTTTCAACAGGTTGCAGTATTAGAGCATTGATAGTGGCTTGTGACAGTTTAGTGTACTGGTGGTTGTGCATTAAATATGCAAGCAGAGCCCTTTTAAGGATGACATCCTTTTCCTTAATTTCTAATCGATCAAAGTAGTTTTCAACTAAACTCGCTCCGCTGTTTGTAGTTGTAAATTGTAAATCACCCGAGTGAATTGGACAGACAACTGGATGTTGACCTATCAGATGATGATTGGTCTGACGTCTCATCAATTTTCAGTGATGACACTGATGTTGATCCTACCTATAGGCCAACTATCTCGGACTCAGATGACAAAGAAATGCCATTTAGTCAGCTATCTACTTCTTGCGGTAACGCCGCCGCTAGGCCTACTCCGGACAATGACCAACCGGCTTCAGTGAGATCACGGTTGCAATTTAGAGATATCAATATAATTGTTTTTGTACATAAATAAAACAAAATGTAGAAAAATAAAATGTGGGTGCCCATACTAAAAATGTTTCTTATTTTTGAATTAAAAAAATCTTAAAATCTATTTTTTTACGTAAAAATATATATACATATATTTTAAAGTTATTTTAATGTTGTTAAACAATTTTTTATACTTCAGACTAAAATTTTTCTGTGTATACAATTTCATTCTGGACTTTTTGGTGTGTAATACAAGACAATACCATAAAAAATTGCAAAAGTATTAATTTTTTACGAACAGTATGCAATACAGCTGTTTCTGCTCCGGGGATTCTCTGTAGTTCTTAGGTCAAATGCTTTTGGTACGTTTTTCTCACCATCAATATTTTGGTCTGGGGTTCAAAGGGTTAATATCAGTTAATTTAAAATAAAACTGTATGAGAATTTAATAGGAAATGGTTAAAATATTTTATTTGCAAAAATAGGCTGTCTTTCAGTAGATAAATCCATGACATATTTCTTTATCACAAGAGAATCCTACAATCTCCGTATTTGATATTTTAAAAGAAATGTACTGACCAAAGAATAAATCCCTGAAAGACATAGTTAGACATGTTAGATATAGTTTTTTTTTATTTCACAGTTTATTTTAAATTCAATTTCTTTGATTTGTTCTATTTAAACAAGATTTCACTAATTGATTGCTACAACAGTTTGCCTTTAACTTGTTTCCAAATTAAACATATTCATGAAATTTATTTGATTTAGTATTACCGATACCGAATTACTGCAGTTTTTAGGATAGAATAGTTAAAGTTACCTGCTCTCTGGGATGAGGAAGTAGAGCTGCAGAATGACCTCTACAAGAGTGATGGTCTTGCCAGTACCAGGGGGTCCGAAGATAACGTATGGCAATGGTCTTGCTTTCCCTTGCAAAATGTTCCTAACTGCTTCCTTCTGGTAGTTGTTTAATGCAGGATTGAACCACTTTATAATCCTTTCACTTTTACTTCTGGAAATCTTGTCCTCGGCTTCCTTGACATTCCCTATCTTCAATTCCATATTAGAGTTCCACTCAATTTGATCTTCTTTCTTCACAGCTTTCACTGTCTTATTAATATCATTCTTTGAAGCCTTACCAGATTTTTTCTTAACAATTTTTTTGTTACTTTCTGATTTAAAAGATGATTTGAATTGGTTTTCTTGAACCGGCAAGATAGAAGTTTGTTTATCAGTTGAATTAACATTGGGGATGTTTAAGTTTATTGAGTCAGATGATGAATTTTCTTGTTTTTCTGGTGCCATTTCCTCTTTTTTACCAGGCAATGGCTTAATGCCATCTAAAATATATTGGTAGCATTATTAAGTATTGATTTCTCAATTTCTTCTAAGGTCTTCATATCTTGATTTTTCATTGGTAATCTGTCATTGGTTGAAAGGTTTGCCAACTGTTGCAACATGTTTTTCACTTCTTTGGGGCTTTTTTCACAAGGATTGTTCCCATTTTGTAAAAACCTAGCAACTACTGGAATCCTAGGTGGGGAGACCTTTTGCTGAATTTCATTCTTTGGAACAGTTTTTTCGAACATGTCTGAAACTTTTGTCTTTACTCTTTTACCTATAGGCTGACCGTTTGATGTGCTTTTATTATTGGAATTTTTATTTATGTTATGTGCTGTATTATTCAAGACAGTATCTATACTTTTATTAATATCCATATTATCAACACTATTTAAAATATCATCACTGTTTTTGGAAGAATCGGACAAATCAGTCTTGACTTCTGCTATTACAGGATCATCTAAATTCATTATACTTTTAGTTGTTTCAGCATTTAAAATATTGTTTTGCTCTTCTAATCTGTTTTCTAACAAATCAGGTTTAATAGAAACTGTGTTGACCTCACAGTTCTCTTCAACTGATTTTGCATCATCAATTTTTACTTCATCTAGTTCTTTGACTGAGTTCACACTTTTGGGCAAACATGCAGAATTGATATGATCTTCTTCACCAACAATTGTAATCTGAAAAAGAAATTTAGCTATTTATACACCTTTTGTATACTTTAAAATCATTGTAACAAATCTGCAAGATGAAACGGATTCAAAACATTCAATAATAACCCTTAATGGATAGCTGAAACTCCGTAAAATACGTTCCATAAATATAGCTTGAGACATAAAGCTCTTTTTATGGAAACAAGATTATTTGAAACATTTTTATGTGAAACTAAATGTGTTCAAGTGAATTTGCAGTAAATAATATTTGATGATTTCATGGAAGAAAACAGGGTGTTGTTATATCACCATTGATAAATTATGAACATTATCCATCACAACATTGCACTATCACATGTAATTCTATCACATTCTGATGATGTACGGATGTGATGTAGGTTTTAAATTGTGGAAGCAACCTCAGAGAAGCCTACCTTGTAATAATGTTTACTTGTAGTGTAGTTTCCATTTAAATATTGAATAGAACTGCTTTTCAATTAAACTTTTTTAAATAGAACTATATTTTTTGGTTACAAATAATACAGCTATCACTATCCAATTCACAATGAGACTACAATTTGGTATTGTTACTGGAATTGATTTTTGTTGTCATCAAATCTGCTACTTAGTATAGTGATTAATTAATGATATAAATCACAACTAATTTTATAAGTGATATTATGGTTCCTCAGCCATTAAGAAATATTATGCTATATTATTTGCAGGGACAAGATAAGTAAAATCTATTGATGATTACCTAAATCTGAATAATGCTTCCTAGGATTCTATCAACACATCAGTATTAGTCCAAACATCATTTGACTATGAATGTTTTACCAACATTAAAACATAAACTGAAGCTAAAAAACTAGAGTTAATTATTACTGAAAAGGTATTGAATAAAAGCATGCTGGATAATAAAAATCAATATTCTCAAAAATATATATTAATGAGATTTCCGTGTGTGGCTGACCTGAGGTGGCTTGTAGGAGATACGTGTTGGGAAGAGCCAGTCACCACAGAAGTTACGGATGGCCAGGTGCACTGCTTGGTGCTGACGTCGGAAACTGGTCCGGTTTGCCTCAAACGAGATGGAGTACACACCATGACACGTGTCGTGGAAACTGGGTGAAAACTTGATGAGTATCTCGTTACTTAACACCTTGTGTATGTAACCCTCATATCCTATTTCTTTTCCATCTGAAAACAGATTTGAAGAGTATAAACTGACTGGTGATAATGGTTAGAAGTGTCAATGTTCAAGTGAACAATTACATGATTATATGGGCTTAGCAATCTATGTAAGGGCAATTATTTTTGACAGTACTTGAACATTCCAACAGCTTGCATCAGATCCTTGACAAAATGGAGAGATGTTGACAATAACGAGGAAGATGTAACTACAACTACAAATATTTCAACCCTTTATATGTTTTTTTTTTTTTTTTTTTATAAAACAACAATTTCAAAATCTATCAATCTTCTTCAGACTTTTTCTCTGCTAAATTTACTTCAAAATGAATTTCTAACAAAATTATTCAATTAAATTTAAGAGCAAAACTTTTCAGGAGTTTAATGAAATCAAAGATAAATTAAAAGTGGTTTAACAAAAAAACTTGGAAACCTAACCATATCTAGTTTGGTGTTTTAATTATTTTATTGCACTGAATCGATTTTGCAATGCAAATTAACATCTCAAAATGACAACAGACCTGATTATCAAAATGAACAGCCTTTCATTTTTGGAGTATCAAAAATTTGTTGAACTTGGAAAGGGAAATGAAAGAAAAATGTTTATCAAACCATAGACACCTTTTAAAAAAATATTTCAACTCTCAAATAAACATACTTCAAAATAAAATATAAACTCACTAGTCGCCCAAGACTTGTCATCATTCCAGGCTTGTCGTGCGATGACCTTATCCCCGATCACCAGGGAAGGCCGACGCTCCGCCAGCCCCAGAATCTCCAGGCTGAGGTAGTCTTGTACACGGCGCAGACTGGCGTGCGTGTTGTAACGTGCAATGTTTACTGCATGCTCCACCTCCTCCAGATGTATCAGCAAGTCCCAGCGCGCAACATAGTTTGCCAAAGTTAACGGCTCTCCCAGACACTTGTAGCCATCCACCAGTCTAATGACTAATTCCTCTAATTTGCTGCAAAAATCAAAGAAAACTATTATCTGAATGAATTCTAAATTATCTGGATTTAATAGACAGTACAGACAATAACTGCATTAACATACACACAGAAAGGTAACAACTACATTTGAATTAGTTACTAAATTTTATATTGTGATAGATTTCGAGCCACATATATTTGACTCTGAATGCTGTAACATTGAAAGCCATTGTAAACCTTATCGTTGATGAGATCTACGATCTATTGTGACAGGTCAAATTACGACATTTGAATATTCGCGGGGAATTGGCAGACTGTGACGTCAGTGAATCACATGTTGTCGGAATTGAGATTTATTTAATTAATAACGGAGAAATATATTAAACTTTATACGGGAACAAATTTAATTAATTAAAATGAGTTATATATAACCAAAATTCGTGTTTTACAAAAGTACTAAATAAAATTACGCAGAAAAGCCAATTGTGGGATAAAATGACTTGCGTATTGATGACGTCAGAAAGCACATGTTGCTAAAAATTTAAATAAAAAAGCTTTAGAAAAATAATAAAAGAAAATAGAAAGACTTAAATTGATCAATTATAGTGAACGTGATAAATTTCGACAATTATATGAAAAGAATCAAATTATATTCAATTGTGAAGACGCTGATTTGAACGGGAGAGGGGATGAACATTGTGTGAACCGGTATGCATAGTTTTTATACGGAGAATCTTTCTTCTCTGTCTGGACTTGAAGCAGTAAGGACGTCTACTCGTATAGATCCTTCTAGTACAGTAGTGATGAAATTTGAAACTGTACAATAGTGCATTGAAGTTGTAATTAGGGATGGGATGTTGTGTTAGTGAACAAAAATCAAAGCAAAGTGAGTAGAATTAGACAGTATAATATAAAATAAATTGACGTCAAAGTCATTTGCTTTGTCTTTCATTGAGAATCCCATCTACAAAGAAATGTGGTAAGTAAGATAATAAACTTTAAATTAAAGAATATTACTTTCAAAACTTATTTGATTCAAAGTGATTGATAAGAACAGTGAATTTTTTTGCGAACTTTATTATGATATAAACAATCATATTGATCAGAACTTTCAATAGAGTAATATTAAGGTTGAACCATTATTCAACCTACTTAAAAAACCTGAGATAATATAGACCCAGTGCTAGTGGTATATATAACGTGTAGCCTACTTTCATTATTACAAACTACACTTTCAACAACACCACAGACATTGAAGTTTGATCGTTATTTAAATATCAACTTGGAATAATATGAGTTAGCCAACACGAAGCAAGTCGCATAACCAATGAGGGGCAGCACACTTTGAATACCGATTGTGAGAAAATTGGGACAACATATGGGGGCCTGGAACGTAGCAAAATCGCACAGCCAACTTGGGACCTGGAGCGTGGCAGAGTGACACACAAACGTGGGGACCGTAGCACTATTTTTTCCTAAATTTAAAACCGGTTTACCTTTTATTTCAGCCTGACTTGCAGGACGGTGTATAGTTTTCCTAAAAAATTATGGTTTTTTTAGCTTGACACACTTAAAACCAAACGTCAGACAAGGAAATAAAAATTTAACTGCCAGCCAATCATTTGAAGACCTGTTTGGATTAAAATAGTGAATTCCAATGTCTTTATCAAATTGGCTGATGGTGGTGTAATATTTAACAATACTGAATAATTCAACCACATGGACAAATTTGTTTTAAGGCAATCTATATCTGTAGTCATTATTTATGAATTATGAACCTACCTGGGCTCAGAACCTAGGGCAAGGTTGACAAGTTTCTCGGGTATCACAAACATTCCGAGGCTTACAGGCACAAAGTTTGCAGGTTTCAGAGGTTTAACTCCAGGCATGATGAAACCATTCCTGGTTGCCAGCAGCTTTCTGAAAAAGGAATGAGTTCCTAATCTGAATGAATAGCAAACATGACTTTTACTTCAAACATTTGAGAAATTTTAGCAATTAGAAAATACTGACACTATTGACACATTTACAAGAAATCAGAAAGTTTATTGTTTAAACATGAATCATGTTTACATCTTTTACAGAAAGGAATCACTTAACCCATCATGAAATACATGTTTTCCTAGTGTGTTAACTCAATACAGGAAATAACATAACAATCCATATTAAAATTTTACATTCCACATATCTCTTCAAATTAATCGCTACATCATTCTAAAATAAGAAAACTTCAGAACAAAGAAAACAATTTTTAGATAAAAATGTTAATAAATAGTTTATTATAAAAAACAATAATCAATAAGTGCATTACGCTAATTTAAAATCTTAAGATACTAGTATCACAGGTCAAAAAACTATTTACAGAGTACAAGGCTTTATCCTCAAGTAATTTCTTTAAATATTCTTAATGGTACATGGCATGCTTCTTGTGGTAGTTTATTGAACATCTTTACTTTCATAATGAAATTACCATTTCTAGTTTATTTTTCAGTTTTACTGGTAACATTTCTATCTAGTAGAATAGCTGTGTATCTCTTGCCTGATCCTGTATGTTGATAGATTTTCTTTAATATCAATTAAACAGCAATAAATGTGTAAACTCGATAGAGTCATTATTTGTAATTCTCCAAAAAGAGGAGTCTCATGTAAGACTCTCTTTCTGAAAGATCTTTTATTGCTCTTAGAGCTCTCTTTTACCATATAAAAACTTTTTGATAATCGCAGCTATTTCCACACATTGAAATGCCATATCTCTGATGAGAGTGGAAAATGAATATAAAGTAGTAATTAGCATATTTACGATAAAAGAAAACCTAAGCTTATGTAAAAGATATGCAACTAATGATGAAGACGCTTTGAAAACAATTGCTCATTTTGTGAAAAATACTTTCTGGTAGGATAGATAAGGTACCTATAGAAGTTATAAAACATATTAACATCTCAAGAAAGCTATCACGAGACACCTAATCAATGTTCCTTAATTTGTTGCACGCTTACTAAAAAACTGAAAATAGTAAAACTCCTTGAATTAATACCAAAAAAATTATGTCAACCGAACCTGTAATTAAAAGACCAGTTTCACTATTGCCCTCAGTCTAAAATAATTATAAGTGAAAAATAGCCTATGATATGCATGAGTATTTGTAAAGGAGAATAGCATATATTTAAAAACCAATTAGTGGACAATCACATAACTGAAATAGTAGATTTGATAGAAAGTACTTCAACAGTATAGATAAAAATGAAAAAGTCGTAAGGGTTTTCATGAGCTTAACCCTTCACAGTTTTTGATGTAATATTATGTTCATAGCGATTGGGTTAAAGTGTGCTATTGATGTAATATTACGCATTGTTATATTGTCCCTCTATTGTTTTGTTGTAGGGCGTAATATAGCACTACAAAAACTTCTACAACAACTACACATTGTGTAAGTAGTTCTGGTGTTTTCTAGTTGATGTCAGCACTTCCTTGGTCCTCTGTCATAAGTATGTTCACCTTGATGATTTCACTGTCGTCACATAGTGCAGACAGCTACCGCGTGTTATTGCATGTCACCCATCCTAGAGTATTTTATGGTTTATTTTTCTTGTGTTTATTACGCCATGGAAATATATGATGCACATAAAGATGATTGGCTTTGTTTATGTGATAATTTCACGAACACGGAGTGAAAATGACTTAAGTGAACAAAATATACCAAATAACAAAAATTTGAAAATATGCAATAACAAAAAATACATAACTGTTTTTGCACACAAAAAACCTTAAATCTAAAACTCTATAAACCTGTATCTGTCAAAAACATAAAAACAGCGGCAAAAAACATAGTTTAAAGTATAAAAAGAAAACCATTCAGGGGTTAACCAATGAGTTTGATAGAAAAAAAATCATGAAATACTGCTTAATATTTTAATACGGATGTAGGGATAAAAATAAGGCATTCAATTAGTAAACTGATAATTGTGAGAAAAAAATAAGTAAGGTCAGAAACAAAATTAAAATTTCCTTAAGTAAATAAATATAAAATTCCAATATAAGCAACATTAAGACAGGAGTCTCAAAATTTTATCTTCGAAACACTTTTAAAAATATACTTTTATATACTTTGCACTTTTAAAATATGGTATTCCTAAATTTTGTTTGTGTGAAACTTCCATTAACATATAAATTCAAATTATTGAATTTAACACAGGTAGGCTAATATTAGACATGTTCAATTGGTAAAAAGAATATTATCATACTGAATTTGACTTATCAGATTGAAAACTTGTGAATCATCGTAGTGATGCCTCAACCTAAAGTAAGGGAGGCGACTTCACAGTCAAGCGCAATTCTATCATCATTTAAGTCAGTTGACCATTGGCAGCTAATATGAATATTTAGACTATAATGGTATAGTTTATGCCACACAAGAAATCAATTACGTACTTTGTAATAAATATAAATAATCAGGAATGGAAACAATAACATCATCAAGTACTGATAAAGTTAACATTTAGTACCTAAATGACAAATGACTCACTGAGCAGTGATGGGTTCATATCTGTTACGCTGTTGGGTGGAACGACCCCTGACATCGGAGAGAGATGCAGATAAAGTGGCACTCTGCACATCAACCGCCAAGAGTCGGCCGATGTCAAACTCCTCAAATTTAAACACAACCACCTCCGTTGATCGCCCTACAAACCTGTAAATCCACAAATGAAGTGAATTGTTAAAAGTTCTGGCTATACTTTGGGTAAAACTTTTGTAAACCCAATATTTAAATTTATGATGATATTCAACCATGGAATACTTATTTCAGGACGCTTTTCTATCAAATTTGTTTTAACATTTATTGAGTTATACTGAAGGTCCCAATTATATAAACTAATTTTTCTGTACACTTTTAATAGCCTCCGAACAAGCTCTGACATGACATACAAATAATCAATCTCTCAGCAAGAGAATAATTTTATATACAAGACTCCATCCTTTGGTGGTGAGAGACCTTTAACGTATTTCCAGAACATTTGACATTTGTGATTCTAAAACACTAAAGAGAATCCAGCGTAACTGACAGGTAATCATAATCATTTCTAATTTATGTTTTCTAATTTTATGTAAATGTTTTCCCTATTTTTGTCCCTCATTTTTACACTGTTTACATATACAGCTTATATTCTGAAAGATTACGGATAAAGCAATAACGCTTGGTACATCATTACTATACATAAAAATATACTTTTTAACACAACTTATCAGTTTTCTGTCATAATCTGATTAGTGATTCTGTAATAATATAAAATAAAATTACTGAACAAGGTCTGTTCCTATAACAATAAAATGTTGAAGAATAACATTAATGTATTGAATCCTAAAACATAAAATACATATTTTAATTAGGGAAATTTTCTTTTGTACTTTATTGTAATAATAGTGAAACCTCATTATAACATCACCTGTGTATAAAGTTTTCCCACTAACAATATATCTATATTATCTTTCACTGAAAAATTAGGCCTTTTTAATGCAAAAAAATTCTACATGTAAGGCTTATCTCCTTGTAACATTTCCCTACTTATACAGTGTGTGTTTCAGTACATTTTGATCACTTATAATGTTATTTGTCCCAGCAAATGTCGAACACACTGGATACAAGGGTTCTGATAATGGAGGTACAACATCAACGCCATCACTCGTGTGATGCTGCAGCCAGCAACCCATCTAAAAAAATTTGATTCCAATACCAAAATTTGGTCTCAATTCTGAATTTGATACTGATTACTGTATAAATAATACAGAATAACTAAGACATTATAGGAGGAGCAGGCTCATCTTTACCAAACTGGAATGCTACTCCTCTTCTTCATAATAAAAGATATTAAAAAGAACACACTATAAAAGGACAAAAATTAAATATAATATGACATAAAAAAATATAAAGGTCATTATACAAGTGAGAACAATATTTTAATGAAAGAATCAGCACCAGGAACTACCCCATTTGTGAGAAAATTTCAATAATAGCAAAAAAAAGCAGTTAACTTGAGCGAGATGTAACAGATAAAAGGTAGAACCTTGTAACAGATAGAAGATACCTTGACCAGGGATATGTACAGGAACAAACCAACCAGTCCGTGGACGACGCTCAACTCGGCTGTACTGTCATGTTTCTCTTCCATATTTTTAACCGTTTTTGTTTTAACCTTGACGAACTTTTAATTAATTTATTTTGTGTTACATGTTTGTGCGTGTAGGCCTACACTGTGTTTTTTTATTTACTTGAGTTTGCGGTTGACAATGCCGCAATCGTGCGTAACACGTACAGCTTAAAAATATAACGGATTACTTCATGAGTACATAATATAAGATTTATGAATAAGAGGAATAAATATCCTTCAAATCTAATAAAAGTAAGCCTGCTCTTCTTAGTGTAATAGTTTTGAGTAATGAAAAATTGTTTTGTTTTGTTACCATTAAACCAGTAGGAGTGGCCAGTCAAAGAATTAAAACCGTCCTCAACCATGTTAAAGCATATAAAAAGGAACCTCTCCACAGGCACTTGCCTCTAGAGGCCCTAGTTATTTTTGAAAATATTTCTTTTAATTTACGAGTGTTTTTGTTTTAATTTTATTTACAAGAATGTTAAATTTTTATTTAAGTTTGCTCATTAGGTTTGTACATTGTGTATACATTTGGTTGTTTAGGTTACTTTATTGATTTATTACATTGTGTATACCATTGTATATAATGTGTTATTGTAATATTTTCAAAAATAAATCATATTCTATTCTATTCTATATTAAGAAAACATATATTCTTATGGAGGGCATTTTTACGAGACTACACAAATAAAGAGATAAACAAAACATTAGCAAACGTCTGTTGGTTATTGCTGAGAAGCAGACGTCCGTGCAGAGATGTGCAGCAATGCACAAGACAGACAGACATAAGAAATGCAACAGAAACCTAAATATTATTTACAAAACTACGATAACCTGTTGATTTAGTTATGATTTAGTATACGTGTTTCCATTCATGAAATACAACAAAAACTCTGTAACTTGTATGCTACTGGTCTGTTGTCTGAGAACAGACAACAGTAGACTCTCGGTGATGCACAAAAATAAATGTAGAAAATACGAACTGTAAGCAAAACATTATTTAAAAAAACTATGGTTATTTGTGAAATTGGTTATCTATCTTTTTTTATACAGAAAGTACTAGAGGAATATGTTTTTTTTTATTTGTGTCCCCGCCCACTAGTTGTTGTATGTGCGCATGACACAACAGACACCTCAGTGATACATGATCTTAAATATATAAAATTAAAACTGTGAGGAAAATACAGTATTAATATTTCTAACTACAACACGTAGATAGACTACATATCCACCTTTAAACACCAAGTACAACACTTTTAAATTATGCTTTTCAGCTAATAGCTAATCAGTTGATCCAGGAATATACGCAACAGACTTATGGTGATGCACAATCATTAATATGTCAAATAAAAACTATGAGAAAAATATTGTATACAAAAATACAATAATGAATTAATTAGGTATTCTATCTATGGTTTTACAAAAAAAGAAATGAATACCAAAACACACGTTTTAGCAATCAGTAATTTCCTTAATGCCAATCAGGCGATAATTAGTAATGCAGTAGTGAATCTTAGTGGATTCAACTGTTAAATCTCATTGATTGATTCTCATTGAATATTCTCTGTGTTTGAGGTCTGGCTTTTACACATCACTATCATTAAACATCTCCAAGGGTTTAGATAGTCTTCAATGTGCCTAAAATAGTGATTTGAGCAACAAATTTTCAATGAAATACATAAGTTTGCTTCTAAAGTTTCCCACTTAAAACTTTGCAACAGGTTGTACCAATAAATGTTGTCAAAAGGATTTTATTGTTTTTACTCTTCTGTGTGATTTGATTATAATGATAATTATTTTAAATAAAAATTATGGTGCACCAATTTCTGTTACTATTGTAACAATTACAATACTGTGTGAATTTCAGTTAATTGTGCAAATAAGTCAATTGGATTAATTTATAAATGTTAGAAAATTGTGTAGGCCTATTCATATGACTAAAGTGCTTATGTTCATTTTGTGCGTATAGTCTCCTGAAGAATGCATGAAGTAAATCACTAATAGACACTCTTGCACAGAAACCTCTATTACTGCCTAGATGGCCCTTTACAAAATCACTCTAGTCACTAAAAAGCCCATTAACAATACATAATAGGCATGAGATACAGTGAACATCTTTCACATGATGACAAAACACTGCTACAAACAGTTTGACAACTAAGCAGACTTACCTGCCTTTCACTTTGAACGCAAACTGGACAGATTCATGAGGATAAATGTCTTTCGGATTGACTAGAGGCTGGATAAGATGAAATTGTGAATCTGTGGAAGTCATCTCCACCCGCAATAGTTTCTGTGGTGATTCGCTCTCGTTTTTTATCTCAATCTGCAGAGTGTTAGACCACGTAAGATTTGAATAAAGGATATTAAATTAGCACTGTATAAATGTTTAAATTACTAAGTTTAGAAAATTAAAGTATAGCTACAGTGATCTTTGATATTGGCCTAAATTATAACAGTATCAAGGCCAAAATTTTGATCACTAGGAGCTAAAGTAGTTATTTTCAGTGCGTAATCGTGTTTTACAATCGAGGCAAAGCCGAATCATAATTAAGCACTAAAGACACCTTTGCACCATGTAGTAAACATTGTCCTTTATCGTACAAAAATCAAAATTAAAACTTATACATTTTATTTAAGTTTTATTATGTCATAACACAATCATACTGTCAAGTTCATGTATCAAAAACACCTGATATTTAGCCTACTTGTACAGAAACAATAACAAAGTTTTAGCTAAGCACACTGAGAAAATTTAAATTGCGCACAAGCTGATTTTTCAGATCTCTTTAATAAGGTCACAAAAACAATCACTTCAGGGACCAACTTAAATCTAAAAAACATTATTTGTGCTGTATGATAAAAATATATCCATACATACCATACATATTTTAAATATGGTAAGCATTTAAATAAATACTAAAGTAAAATAAATTTGTATTTAAAACAAATTTTGTTATGTATTATAAGAATAAAAATGTCCCTGGTATGGAAATATTAATAGAATCTTATTAATTTTATGGAATTCCCTTTGTATACTTGGATATCATCTTCTCTAGGGAGAAGACTGGTATAACTATGAGAAGAACTATGAGAAGAAAAAAAAGGTATAACTATGTAATCAGAATGAGTAAGCTGAAGAAAATTGCAAACGGTACTCTACCGTTCTCTGAGACTCTCTCCCGATGTTAACAATGCCAAAGTTGGTATCTTCAGAAATGGTGATGCCTTGTTTGTCTTGGAGCAGTGTAGCCAGGGCTTGGGGGTCATGGGATATTTCTGTTTCCCTCTCAGCAGTTGGTACTACTCTCAGAGCCCTCCATGTAAGCTGACCTTGCTCACTCTCTATACAATAGACTCGCACCTGATGAGCAAATAGACAAATTTTCAGTTTTTCTACAAAATAAAATTTGATATGGTACGTGATATAGTGACATACATTATAAAGTAATAATATACGTATAATGATATCCTGCCAATCTTGAAACTTTGATTCTGCTTGCAGTGGACATTATTGTGTTTCTATGTGTTTTTATATACATATCCATCGCAGGGATGATATAAGTATAGAATGTTTGAGAATCTTAATTATTTCTGCAACCATAGACCTAAAAATGATTTAAAATGTCTTACTTCTTAGGATATATTAGAAAATTCACAACCACAGTCAACGTGCACAGTTCTTTTATAAGAATAGGAAGTTAAAAACTACTAAAAAAGATAAAGGTATATAAAAAAGTTAAACAAAGTTGTGTTTCATGGGTCATACAACTGATAAAAACAAGAAAAGTTTTGTAGTTTTCTAATTTCTACTTGGGGAAAATATTTTGAAATGTAAATTATAACATGAATACAAATGTTATTGAAATCTTATTGATACAAATAGATCCTTTATGTAACTGTAAATGACTAATCCACTTACCCTATTTCTACAAAGTTAAAATGAACAAAAACACAAAGGATAAAAGATATTAAAATTGCTTACCTCATCACCAACTCTGGGTAGATACCCTGGCTCGCAGGCATCCTTGCCAAACACCACCTCACTGTCCATGATACCCTGACCTGTGTCACCATTCCAGTGTGACACCCGGCCATCACGCTGTTGTGATCGCAATGGTGTCACACGCTCTATGACGAGAAGCGTGTCCGCAACTTCCTCTGTTTGTACGAGAGACTGTAGTACCAACCAGTCCCCTGCAAATATTATGTGTTTCAATTGTAACATTATTGTGGGTTTGTGTGAGGTACCTTTCTTTTTTTTAATGTTTCAATGTTTTTTTTCTTTTTCATAGTATCAAACTGAGAACCTATAATGAACCTTTTTATTTGTAGAAATTAAAGGAAAGTGCATGAAATGAGTTCAGGTCAGAATAATTCTCCTAATTATTAAAGTTATATTGTTTTTTTTTTATCTATGCCGTGATAGCAGGTGCATTGATATGGTAAAGAATTCCTTTCTCATTCACACCTTGATAAGAATTTCTGAACCATATCCCAAGTTATTTCAAGTAACTTATTGATATCTATAAGATCCATATCATTAACACTCAAGCTCAACTGGACATTTCAACATTTTCTTCAATTTGAGATATTGATGGGCATCTTGACAAAAAGAGTGAAGCACAAAAATGAGATAACAGATGACGCAGCGTATTTGGCACTTGGCAGGAGATTGGATTAACATTTTTCACTATACGTACTGTCACATCAATAGTTTTCAATGTACTGACATCGAACTGGTCTCATTGCGGAGGGGAGGAATCAGGCTACACGGCAGTGTAGCCAACATGCCAGAAAAATTGCTCTGGCCGTGAGAGCCTCAGTACACTTAATTCTTAATAACACAGCCTCTAGTATAGCATTTTAATGATGATATGCCACGTATCAATCAATATTCCTACTCCATTTTAATGCGAAAACCAGATGTACACTTGAATATTTTCATAACACTTTCACTTTAACCCTTTCAGGGCCAGGACCAAATATGAGATGTTGCAAAATTTTTTCACATATCATATCCGCTTGTGACTAGGCAAAAGTGCCAGGCTAAAATTGGCGATTTTGCAGTCTCTTAGATTAAAATTTATAACTTTACATAAAAATTAGAGAATGACCTAAAAGTTGCACCAAATTACTCGTATAGATATATACTATCAACAAAAAAATATATAGATGTAGTTTTAAGTAATTTAAATTTTTTTTTAAATAATGTTTTAATAGATTACATTACATAAAAAATTTATTTTTTTATATTTTTTTGTAAATAACTAAAAAAGGAAAAATAATTTTACTGTGGGAATCTATTTTATTATATTGTACATTTAGAAAGAAACAACCATACAAAATGTTGTGTTATTTCTCTCATAAATACATTTTTTATGACACATTTTGTATAAATACGCATAAGTGTACGCAACAAGTGATAAAGCAACTGACTCTTACACTGCAAGAAACTTAAAATAAATATTCACATTATGGATGTACCGGTAAACAGATGATTGTAGGATCCATAAACAGTTTAAATACAGTTAAAAACACTATTTACCAAGAAATATTTACACAATTTTATTTGAAATTTATTTACACTTTTTCTATTTACAAATATGCTACTTACAATTTCACTCCCGTGAGATCGCAAATTGTCAGTCATTGTAACTACTACACACAATAGCTAAGCACATAACTACTAACACTACTAATATTTACAACCACAAAATAAAATAATGAAGAAGAATCCAGCATACAATAGTACGATTACACTAAAGCATAAAGAATTAACAACAATAGATCGAGTCAGCTGATAATGTCACGTGACAATTATTACGAAATAAAAATGCATAGACCTCCAAAATAAAAATGATATTCATATTAATTATCTACAAATATACCAGGGAATAAAAAAACATAAAACTTTAATCATTTGACGTCGTATTTATTTAAGAAAACGATGAATATCAAGACGACTATATATTGCCGCCTGGCGATTTTCGCGTATGTCACCGACGGCAATATGCCGCCTGGCACTTTTCAGACGCGATCTATGGTGGCAATATATTGCCGCCTGGCCCGGAAAGGGTTAAGCTGTTTTCAACATCATAACAATTTTAGAGAAATATTTTTACACATGAGAAGCAAATTATCACAATATTATAGCACCTTAATTTGATATTACAAAAAAATTAGACAAGTGAAATTGTGTTCACACAATGATTAACAGTGACAAGGAATAACCTTCCCAGTTAATTGATGCAACTAACAGTTATTATAACATTGTAATTTTACCTATGGAGACTGATAGCCTCAGAAATGGATTTATCAGAGTAGGCTTTAGCATTTATGGATTCACCTCAACAGTAAATAGGAAATAAAAAAGTAACTGCATACAGGATGTGGCTTAACAACAGAGGGCATCACTGCCCCCTGAAGAAATACTAAATTTGGATATTAAGTTACATTTATGTAGATGGGAGATTTAAGTACATCATGCCGTTGCTGACTTTGTCAAGCTGTTTCTGTCTTGTTTCTGGAACTTTATAAGCAAATACCAAAGAACAGGTTAAGTGTTATGGGATAGACAGTGCTTATAAAAGCATTCTGGTAATGTATGTAATCTATGTTAATGGAGAATACGGGACACTCGCTGTTCATGCCATTGCTTTAACATAACGATTAGAAATGTTTAACAATAGTCAGCTTGTACTATAGTATACAGTTTATAATAATAAATTATAATGTGCGACGGTACAATAAAATGATCATAATAAATGTCCCCTATTATTTTACGTAGCTGATTTATACACTCACTTCCAGCATAAGTTTGGTGAATTCCAAGAGACTGGAAATTGTCCTGTCTCAGCCATAAAGTCAAATTCCATGAGTTGCCTCTCTTAAGTATTTATTTATTAAAATAGTCATCACGCCAATAACTCTTTGTAAATAGTAATTTTAACCCTTCGCGCTGTTGAAAAATATAACCGCCAATTTTTACTTTGCTTAAAACGCTGTTGACAAATATATTCGCTGTTAAACATTGAGTTTATTAGTAGGAGTAAGTAGTTCCCAGTTTTGCCGGTGGAGTGCATCAGCTGCTGGAGCATAAATCCCTCAATAGAAAAACACAGTAATGGTTGTCCCCGCCTCCCGGTTGTTCTCCAAGCTGCAAAAAGGCGGCGCACTACCCATGCCACTGCCTGTTTTGCCAGACACTAGCGCTACTGATGAACTAACTCGCCGGTTTAGTTTGTTCGCGAACTGTGAGTGGAACTGTTGTGCATACGTTGTCAAATTGGTATTTGACATATTGGGAAGATGTGTTGTGTGTACACGCAATGGTTTACACAAGGAGACCATTTACGTGTGCGAGACATGCACCGCCCGGCCGAACCTGCACCCGGATACATGTTTCAAGACGTACCACACGTTGACGTTACCTTGAACACCGTGATGGCTAATTTTAGATCTTTTTATACCAATTAATGTTTTATTTTAACTATACTATACATATAATATACTATAATATTATACACGATAGTAAAATTTTGTTCAACATTTCTTTAAATTTTGTGTATTTATATTGTTTTATAAAGTTAAATAAACATATTAAAAAAATTATACTTTTTTCGTTCCCAAAAGTCTTTTTATATGGTAACAAACTCAAAAACAACATTAGCGTTGAATTTATGGAAAAAAAGATTTTGAGGTATATGTAGCGTTTGGGTATGGTGCGTCCCAAATTGCCGTAGCGCGGGAAGTGTTAATATATTATACAACCCACCTATTGTTTTGTATTAATTTTCAGAGAAGAGTAAGCTTGTAAATGCTTTACTCAACTGGTGAAGCATTTTTTCCTTAATTAATTAATCCTAGCTTAGAGCTGACTAGTTTGGGGTCTGTGTCAGACGGGTTCGTGTCTGCCAAGATTTTGTGGTATCTTTATTGTTTACTCTCACCTTTCATTTATTCTACTGGAGAGTGAGCCACACTATAGGATTCAGTGATCGAGAGGAAGAATTGACATTACACAAGTAAAGAGAAGTTTTTATTTTGAAATTATTGGGGGACTTTGTAACATTAAAGAGCAAGTATTCATGGTTAGGAATAAGATTTGAATTATGACTATGTTTGAAGAGTGAAATTAGAACGTTTAATCAGACCAGAGTCAATTTTAATTCAGGCCGACAGCGAGTAGCGGCACTCTGATGCCTCGGCATCTCGCGTTCCGTGCATTGTTCCAGTTAAATGCATCTATCTAGCTTACTATTTAATTAATTGATTGGTTTGAAATGGAGGTTTCTTGCAGAAAAAGAAGTTACTAGTTTGAAACTATAAAGTAAAAAAAAATGTTTATCAAACTACAAGTACTAAAGGGCTGTTTATTGTATATAATTTTACTAATAGTAATAATGAGCTCAGGAAAAGGTCACAATTTACATAGGACAAATAAATTATACATACATATGAAACTTTCTTTATAAAGAAAATACGCTTGATACGTATAGCTAGAATTGTCATCAGAATATTGTAGTAATATTGTAACATAAAAAATTGTAAAATATGTGTTTGTGAACAACAAATGTTAAAATGTGTGTAAAATGTAAAAAGTGGTAGAGAACAAAACTTGCATATGAATATTCATAGGAAATGAAAAGTTGGTGGACTATCATCTACAAAAGGTTTGGTGAATAATATTAATGTAAAAGTTAAGAAAATCTGTTCTGCAATTCAGCTGTTATCTAATATTACAATAAATTTTTCTTTATGAAAATTATTTCAGAATGCCATTATATCAATCATGATTACATGAAAAATGCTGTAATCTATTGGTTGGTAAATTGAACACAAGATTATTGTGGAGATGTCAGATTATGGTATGAAAAAATAATAAATTAGGATACTATATTAAAGAATCGGGAAAGTTTTTATATAAATAAAATTGTTAAAATTATGAAAATTCGTATTTTTTTACATAAAAAAATGTATTTAGTTGTAAAACACCTTGTGTACTACTTTGATAAGTCTGGATGAACAAACCTTCAACAGGAAGGAAGTCAACATGTACAGAGTCAATACAGAATTGCAGGTTCCCCGCCAGAACAGTCCGGCCTTCTCGTCCTGTCACCTTGGCTATTACGTGTTTGTACGCAGTTTCACATTCTTCCCTGCAGAACATAACGTATCAATTTATTATAACTGAAGACTTAACATATCTTTCTTTCTTAATTTTTTTAAAGTTTGTGAAAACTTCCAATAAATTTTAGAGTGAAAAAGCAATCCTTTAATGTTATTGTTTTCCAGTTACATATTTCAGGATTTTTTAATTAAATTTGCAAGTGCATAACAATATATAATTATTGGAAGAGTTACATGAAAAATACACATACAAGTATACACTGAAGAAATAAGCCTTCATCAACACGTTCACCCCATTGGGTACACACTGGTCTTTCGTAAAGCGTGTCATGCTACCGATGAGGTACACTTTGCTATGCATTACATTATTGCATTTCTATTATCTGCTTGTCTTAGTTGTTTGTTAAATTTGATCCTGCGCTTAAATAAATACCTTGGACTATTGTGTACTCTATTGGGCGCACAATCGCTTAAGTTTTTAGGTACCCCTTGGTTTACACAATAGATTTAACAATGTTACACAGAGATACATTGAAAAACATACTAAAATAATTTTTTGTGTGTAAAATTGCAAAGCCTACATATTTTTTTCGTTATACTTAGACGTTTAACGTTAAAGAAACAATAACGGATTTTTGCCATTATTATTGAAAATTTCAAAAGCATATATAAAAATCTGGAAATTAGCCATCGTTGTGAACATGTTAAAATTGTTTAGACATAACAAAATTAATAGTTTTAATATTTAATTAAAACAATTATCTGAATTCCAGCTGTTAATAGAATGCAAAATCCAAGCCTCTTCTGACCGAATTACAACAACACACTTCTAGTGCTACTGAGTTGAATTATTTCCACATATTTCAATTTCTACTCTATTTCACATTTGGTGGGATAGTATATTTTTTTGCACACTTACACATTCTAAAACAGAATAGTAAGTTATATCACACAGCATAAGCACTCTTTACATCTAACTGAAGAAGGAATGAATTTGTTAACATCATCATTGGTAGAGCAAAGACAGTGGTGAACAAACCACACGATAAAAAATTTCTTTATTTTACGCACAATCCTTAAAAAGTGCTGAACACTGAAAACACAAAGTAATAAGTGCAAACACTTTTTTTTCCTTCCTGAGGGAAAAGGACAGTTTGTCCCCGCGCTTAGTCCTAAAAGGATCTTTAACACTTACTTCACGACTGTCTTGTCCAAATCTGTTTCTTCCTCGGCATTCTTATTGTCCCAAGACTCATTCTCGATGTACAGTATCCTCTTGACAACCCAATTGCTGAACTCTGATGTCTTGAAAGCAAGATACACAACCTGATCCCCAACCTTCAACGCTTCCAGGCCGTCTTTACGCTGGAAGTACAGCTTGTTTGTGATGTCCTCGGGGTTACTGATATAGCCATGAGTGTCAAACAATTCAGCAATTACTCCCACCCTGTGTTGGCATGATACTCCATCTTTCTCCGCATCAGTATTGATATCTAACTCAACTTCATCTGGCTCAGTCTCATCTTCAGCATCCAGAACGGCAGCAATTGCATCTGCATCCACCTGCGGTTCAGCACTGACCAACCCGATCAGTTGGCCCATTCGGCTAAAGGCAGACCACATTGTCGCTGAAATATTAAACCAGAATATTACAAAAAATTCCACAACAGTTGATCAAATGTTAATAAACACAGTATTTTTTAACAGATTCACTATTAAGATCATTAAAAAACTAGCAATAAACCTCTTACATTGTATAAGAAAGATTACTATTCCTACCATATTCCTCAATTCATCATCTTTCACCATTCCATTCCACATTTCTAGAAATATAAATATTTTTACCCATTCCTTCAACAGCCAACAAACAAACAAAATTTGTGCCAGTCTTTTCTCCCATTATAACTATATTATTAGGTATACACCATCTTTTCCAAAACTTTCATTGGTATTTTGTTATTATCCGAATGCCACTATTTTTTGAAGTTTTTCTTACCAGGGACCTAAAAAATTACATTATTGGAAAGAAACAGACTTTATTTTATTTATTGTGAAAACTACATGTCATTATGACAAACAGTTCTTTTTTGTGCTCGCCAAGAGAGATAATCTGGCATGTGATCTGATGTCGGGAAAGTATTGATCGGAAATGCCCCTGATCATCAGAGCAGACTACAGTGGCGCCTGGTGCCACCCGCACTTCTGGTGAAAAAAGAAATCATCCCTCGAGATGGTACCCAAATTCAAGCTCAGACCACGTGAACACTCGTAAGGTAAATTTTAACTTTAGTACTACTAATAAAAAATTCATGATAACCTAATCTTAATCAACCCTTAGAGAATAATAATAAATAATATATAGAGACAGACCTCCTTCTCGCCGACGTCGACTTTAAGGAAGAACAAGAACCGATTGTCATACTACAAGTAATTTTCACAGTAAGTCAAATAGTCTGTTCTTTCGAATAATGTAGTTTTATCAGACCCACGGTAAGAAAAACTCTTCCGAACATAGTGGCCTACGGATAATACCAAAGTACCCTCTCTCTTGCCATTAACTTACTGGTGTTATTTTAATAAGATTACATTAATATCATTCCAATCACTAGAGTTTCATAGTGGCATTAAGAATAAAGTTGGCCTCTTAGACAACTATATCACACCAGACTGAATGGTATTGCAAACATGTTGGGTTTTTGTCAACTTTATCTCACCAGTCTCAGGACAATAATTCACTGGTTTTACCAACAGTACTTATATTTTCCCACCTTCAAGGCTTTGGTGCGACTAACTTTGCTGGCAACACTACATTGCCTTCCCCTTTTCTTCCAATATCCAAAATGATATAAATCCTATATATGTTTAATAATACAATGTTATCATACCATGGTTATGAAGATATACATATTCAATTCAAATATATTAGATCAATTATATAACTTATAAAAAAAACTAAAATCTTGTATTAAATCAAGTCAATATTTCAATTTCATGTTGGATTCTACTAGCAAATGTAAAAGCGTTTCGACTTTGATATGCTAACTAGAGTAAACATATTTTTGAAACCTCAAGATGAGATAATAAAGTTGGTAGTCCCACAACTGTTTAAGAATCACTTTAAAGGTTCAAGGTAATTAATTCATTATTGCAATAAATCAGCATTTTGGACGTTAATAACATGAAATTGATAATACTATTTGATTAATAACTTAAATATGTGGAGATTGTACCTAATAATACTTTAAATAAGTAAATATTTTGTATGCAGAGTAATGTCATCTCTTGTTATTTTTAATTAAAATTAAAATAAGTCCTCGCTTCAGCACACATTGCTTTCCTGAGGATTTTGTATCTTAATAGATATCACTACAATGATTCAATCTAAATTTAAATAATATATGGATTAACCGTTTCAGTGCCAAGTACTTTCAACAGGTCACTTCTCTCAGAACCAAGCACTCTTTTGGTGTTTGTATAGTGTTCCGTAAAATAATTTGTAACTTAAACAAAAAAAAAACATGAGATGATATTTTTATTATGTAAGGGAGAAAGTAGGCTTGTAATATTTATTTGAATAAATACAAATTTATGTTTAATTTATATTGAATTTTTATGTTTTTTAAACATAAAATTTTTAAATAAAAAAGAGGAGAAAAGTAGGATATGACTTAAAGTATTTATTTGGGTGATAAAATCTGTTGAAATGTTTAAATTAAAAAATTACACACCAAAATATTTGTTTTTTAAAATATTTTTACGTGTTGATTTTAATATATTTGTATAACACTTTTTTATTGTTCTCTACATAAGTGGGAACTTACCAAGTTTAACAGACTGATAAATTTTTAAATAGATGATCTAGTCGGCCCTTGGCACTTTTTAGAAATACCCCCAGGAATCAAGAATCAAGAATCAAGAACTTTATTAGTCATTAGACATACAATGATACATTAGACTTCGTCATTTATAAAATTACTATTTAGCAGCTATTACATAAATACTTCTAGTTCATTAATCAATTTAATATAGTAGTTAAGTCATATTTAATAAATAAATTGTCTGCACATATAATGAAAAATATCATAACCAAGTATAAAAATTAACAAATTTGAGTTAACAGTAGATAAATATGTACAGCATAAGAAGACGTCTATGTAATAATTCACAGCAACATTAAATACTGAATTATATCAGTAATAATAATATAAATAATTAACAATTAACAAACAACACGAATCGACAATATATGATTTTTAAAAAGTTAACTTTATACAATACATAATAAACAAGTACAACAATAAAAAAGAGTAAAAAGCAATATATACATACTTATTCAGATCTGGTCTGCATTTAGCTATCAAATATTGTATGTAATTGACGAGCTTCATTTAATAGGAAACCATTAACCTTGTGAAATATATTTTGATTGTGGCAGTTTGTTTTAAATAGTATTTTTCTTGTAATATCTTTCAAATTCAAATGGTTTTTTGTCAGAATACAAACTATGTATATAAACAACGTCATATTATAAATAATCTATAGCTTACTTTAAAATATCCTTACTTCTTATCACAGTTAAAAATTCATCAACAGTGTACAAACATGAATCTACTAACATTTTCTTTACAACATTTTTAAAATTTGATCTGTTTTTAATACCTTGATATGATTGGGCAAAGCATTGTAATATTTGATTCCCTGATATCTAAAACTGGCTTGAGTGCTAGCAAAGTTACATTTTGGGTACAACTACATTATTTCTATTACGAGTACTATAACTATGAACATCACATGATTAATAAATAATGATAAATTATCTCTGACATATAACAAAACATTTAATACATAAATAGACGGCAATGTTAATACACCTAATTTTACAAACAGTGGTTTACAGTGCTCACGACTCTGGACATTACATATAAAGCCTGACTGCTCTTTTTTTGTAACACAAACAGTTTATTCGCAATCTGAGATTGGCCCCACAAAGTTACTCCATATGTTAAGAAACTATGAATATAGGCATAGTACAATAAAAAGCATGTGTTTAGCAGAAATTGTTCCATTAAGGGGATCTTATAAGAAAAAATACCTCGGGAAATTCTAGAAGCTACATAATCAATATGAGTTTTGCCATTTAAGATTGGATTGTATAAAAATGCCAAGAAACTTAAGACTTAAGTCCTCATTATCACTAGCCTATTAGAAAAGGTAATATGTAAATCTTTGAATTTTTTTATCATTTACACAGAGCTTATTTGCTGCACACCAATCATCTACAATTGAGGTCTTAACACTAAGTAGCTCATTACATTCATTCCTCCGTTTTTGCGCAGACCTTAAGACCCAAGTCATCAGCAAACAAATACGTACTAACATAATTGTCATTGAGATTAAAAGGCAAGTCATTTATATACAAAATAAATAGAGTAGGTCCTAAAATGGATCCCTGAGGAACACCTAGCTTAACAGGCCTAGTTTCTGACATAGAGCCATTTAAATATACATATTGACACCTATTTGAGAGATATGAGTTAAAAAAACTGACACAAAGTTGACTAAAACCATAAGACCTAAGTTTATTTAATAGAATATGATGATTTACAGTATCAAAGGCTCTGGATAAGTCATAAGATCTGAACTTGACAGATTTTTTTAGTTCCAAACCATCAAAGCAATCATTTATGAAGGACTGGACTGCGCCAATGGTAACACCGCTCAGCTCGAAACCCAAATTGACAAGTGCTGAGTAAATTATTGGTTTCGAGATAGCAAACCAACTGCTTCTGAACTAGCCGCTCCAACACCTTTGACACTGCTGTAACAATAGTTCTAGGCCTATAATTACAAGTTTGGGTCCTTTGGGCCCCTCTTATGTACTGGAATCACTTTGTTTATCTTTAGTACATCAGGAAAAATACCTGTCCTAACACTTTCAATTAAATAAATAAGTTAGAATTTCACAGATTGAGTTGGCAGCCATTTTCAGAATAGGAGCACTTATACCATAACAAATCGAGACATGTGCTATTAAACTTAAAACTAAGGATAGCTGCCATGAACATCTTCCACTTTAAAATTCATTCAGGCAAAAGCTTACTGTAGAGTTCCACTGAGCACAGTGCTTACCAAGGTAGAAAGAATAGTCATTATTGCTAGGTGGAATACTTTTGCAAGTCTCCAAAACTGAGCCAACAAAATATGAATTAAAACTATCAGGTTCCAGTACATGAGATGAGTTAGATGACATACTATTAGCCCTGATTGATTTATTAATAATGCTCCAAGCAGCTTTACTTTTGTTTGTTGCTTATCAAGTAAAGTGTTTATTAAAGTCAAGCTTTGCTTTTTTTATTTCATTTCTGTAAACATTTTTAAGATTTCTATATTTATTTCTAATATCAATATTTTTCTCATTGCTTGTGTTTTTTATAATATAATAAAGTCTATCAAGCTCCTGCTTTGTCTTATTTAGACCTTCATGATACCAGGCAACATTTACTTGTTTAGATTTAGATTTCTTATTTTTTAAAGGCATAGCACAGTTCAGAGCCAATAAGAACTTTCTAAAAATAACTTAAACTTAAGTTAACATTTGACTTAATAACATAAATATCATTCCAATTAGTGAGACCTAGGTAAGACGTTAAAAAGTGAGGAGCCCAAAGTAGAAATGGGTCTAACAATAAACATTTGTGGTATAAATCCTAGACATTACATTGTCTAAAGTAGCTTTTGAAGAGGATGGCCATAATGGTCTGAAGCACCAGTGTGAATGACTGTAGATTTTCCCTTATCTTGATGAATAGTCGTCAGCAGATTATCAATACAACTACCCTTTGTTGCATCTCCTCCAAGGGTAGGTCTTGTAACTTCAGCAACAGTAATATTTAGTCCAAAAACTGTCAATGAGGTTGAATAGTACTTTGGCCTCTGAGTCATTTCTGTTAAGAAAATTGACATTGAAGTCACCCACAAAGACTATATTTACATTTATTATAATGCGAATTCAGGACGATCTCATCGGCTCTTGGCACTCAAAGGTTAATTTTATTTTTTGTTTTATTAATTCAAACTAATTTAATTCAAAGATAATCAGAATAATAATAAAAGTTTTCTTGTCTAGGTGTTGCATTTAAAATAACATTACAGTTACCCACATAAATCAAGCTGAGTTAATCGATGTTAAACGGATTTAATAAGTCTTATATATGTACAGCTTTGAAAACTTGTTCTAGTTATAATAAATATACAACTTACCGATCCTGTTACTGTCCGATGTAATGGTCGATAGACGGATACTTCCACGCAGTATTCTGTAAGTAATCGAGCTCTTTCCTCAAGTTCTTCAGCCTCTTTAAGTGAGCCTCCTTTTCTATCTGGACAATGTTCTTCTCAATAGCCTCTTCAAACTTCAGCCTGCTCAGGACGGTTGAACACGTGTTGTTGAGGTTGGAGTTTAAAGATGACCCCTGGGCTTCACTTTGGCTCGGAGACGACAGTACAGTCTTTGGTAGTGTATTCATTGGTGCCATAATGCCATTCCCTACAAGAAATGTTGATTTAAACTACATCATTATTATCATTCAATAGTATCCAACCATTAAAAAATGTATACAAGATTAATTTGTACAAGGGAATTTTAAAAAGTAGACTAATAACTCCTCTACTAACGTTTAGTTTAGGATATTGAACTCAATTTGGTTTAATCCTAATTTACAAATATTTTTTACTTTCTATTCTAACAATGAATAGCCTAATATTTAATGAATTAAAATAGAGGAAATTTGGAAAGCTCATGTGTACTTTGTAATAACACTGTAGTTATATTGATTACAATGCGCTAAAGTATGGCTGCTTTGTTTGAAATGTTTAATGCTGAAACAATAAATTTAAACATACGAATTTGTTTGGTTTAAAGAGTCAGGTGTAGAAAAACTACCTGGAATTTTACTCCATAAGAGCATTCAACTTCAAACACTTTTACTTTTGGACTTAATATTATAGGCAGTTTTGTTTTTAAGATATAACTAATATGTATCCAAATACTTTTCACTTTTTCTTGTAAAGTGTACACTTTAAAAGTCATTAGTCATTTATTAGCACATTCAATTTTACACTATTACAAAAAGTAATACAAAACAGGTGCCTTGTCATAATATAAACTTACCAACGAAATAACTAAAAAAAAAAAATTATAACTACTAAACATTAAACTATAACTACTAGACATTAAAGTGTTTGTGGTTCAACATTAGACCTAAAATCAAAATGGCTCTTAAATCAAATGGTAGCCATTAAATAAATATCAAATACTGTAGTTGTAGAATTTGCTGAGCATTAACAATGAAGGGGAATAGTGCTCTATAGTGAGAAATAATTTTAAAATATTTTGTAAATAGGTAATTGATAGCTATAATAAGTGGATGCCCATAAAGTAAAATGTTTAGGAATAAAAGTTAACAATATGAAAAATTGTTTTATTACACACATTGGAAAGGTATATTTATAAGCTATTTTTCTTTATGGTAACTATTCAAATCAAGGCAATTACTACTAATATAAGTTTTTCAGCCTACAATCTCAGAATTTTTCAACGTGCAATTTACACCAATGGTTTACTCCAGCATATAATTCGGTGAAAGACATCATTCTATTGTCTGTTTTCACAATTTATTAATATGCTCCACCCAAGTCTCATCCCCAGTTAAACGATACTATTGACAACTTTCTTACAATTTTTATTGTAAACTTAGAGGAAGGCCATCTCAGTGTCCATTCTTTGTGGTCTTCTATTAGGACTTTTAGAACCTGTATTAAATTTGTGGTAACCAAACTTTTCCATAACATTTCAATTAAGAAAACTCCAAGAAATTTGTAGAAAATGTTTCAAAAGTTCTGTAGTAGAATGATTTCCACTAAATTTGTTGTAGATTTTCATTAGTCACAAGGCTAGGTCAACCACTCACTCATCAGGAATATATTGGTGCGTCCATTTTTTAATTTAATACACCATTGACTTACTTGACTTTCACTGTTATTCATTTTCCATATACATCACAATTTGTTTATAAATTTCAATTGGTTTGCAGTTTTTTCCAAACAAAAACCAAACCACAGAACGCACTGCACATGTGTTGGGATTTTCTAATACAACACACATTTTTACAAGACACAAAGAGCAAAATAGGAAGGACACAATCCACGTGCTATCACAGACGGTGGACTTAGCTCAACCCACGGCCACGATAGGCCAAAAACGTTGGTTTCTTTTTGAACACCCCTTGTACATATATAACATGACACCAAATCACAATTCATCAGGATTTGGAACTTTGGAATGAAGCATAAAGAGTTAATTATAAATCAGCCTATCCCTTCTTCTGTATGTTAACTTTTTAACACGTTCAATGTGGATGACACATAAGTATGTCTTCTAGGTTCCTCGCCATTTGCTGATGACGGGTAAGTAAATCTGAATACTCAAATAGGTATTTAAAATGTAGGTTTATAAAAATATTAGTAATACTTGTTAAATAATCCTCTTTTCCGCTATCTTGTCCTCAAAACTGTCGATCAATTTAAACTCTTGACGTTGGTTTACTCTGAAAAGCTGTTGTACACTGATAGGTGCTTGAAACAAAAGGCATTTTTATTTATTTACTTATTTCAGAAAATTTATCTAGCTTTATAGAAAGTGAAAATATTATACCTGATTATCGGTACATCCATCCCATTAACGACACTAAATATTGAACTTTGACGTCTTTACACTATTTGCACATGCATGAAATACGTATACATTTTTGGTCATAGCTGCATAACTACATAAAAAATTTTTTTAAAGTGTTGTTTATTAGGTCAGTACAACATACTTAAGTTTCCGCTCACTGCACACATATATGCCAGTGGCTGTTGTCATGTATTGTCAGAAATAAGATTGTCACCCCCAAATAATTAAGTGTATTTATGATGAGATACTAAGGCCCAAAACTAATGTGGGTAGAATTACTTTAAATCTGGGAATTTATATATCAATCTGTCAATGACTGGGACTCTACTTTGAAAAACTCCCCATTGTTGCTCAGTAATATCCCTGGAATTTTGAGTGTTAAGTAGATATTCAGTTAAAAATTTTCAATCACATTTACTAAAAATTTATGTGTGGAGTAAAAATAGTTTTTATGAATTTTCAGCAATTCCATAATAGTTCTTAATCAATGATAAAAATGAAGAACACAGCGGTTTTTAGTTTGAATTTACATTGATCTGCACAAATAGGCTATGTGAAAAAGTGTTTTCCAAAATTATAGGTATCAATTGTGTAAGCAACAGGTAATTTTAGAATGCACAAAAAATGTTCAATGTTTCTATTAAAATTGATCGATATGAATTTATGTTCAGTGGCTGGATAAACCTAAATGTTCTGAAAATTAGACTCATTAATTAGCAAGAAAATAAGACAAGACACACTGCAGGCTTACTGATTAAAAACCTAAATAACTTTTTGTAAGTCAACTCCACTTGTACAAGTATGTTACATGTTGCAGTGTTAGCTTATCAGAATATTATGTAGGTGAACATAAATTACTCTCCAATTGCACAGATTGAATGTTTAGTTTTAGATAATTTATGACTAACTTACATAAGCTATTAAAAAGAATGTAGACATAAAACTCAAATTAATAAATTTTATTATAGCTTAATAATTTTAAAATTTTTATTAAAACATAATAAACAAGACCTCCAAACAATGTATGTTAACTTGCAATATACTATGGCTAGCAGCAATAGAAATATACCTAGTATATAGCAATAAGAGCAGCAATATAGTTCTGCAAATTTTCAATAACTGTTGCAGTCAAACGATTCAAAAAATGTATTAAAATTATTACAGAATACAAAAATGTATGTAGATCAGGTAATCAATTAAGAACTATACCGCTAATCAAATCCTCCAGACTTTGAATTCTCTTAATTAATTTTTCTTTGTCTCGTCCTCTTTTTAAATTTTTATTTTTTCCTGAACGATTAAATGCTCTCAAGAATTTTGTATCCAAACAATTTCTGCATCCACACTTACTCAAACCAGAGTTGTGTGACAGTTCTGAAAATGTTGGCGAAGAAGCTCGAAATCTTGGTGATAGCTTGTATTGAAATCTTTGCTTTGGCTTTCCTAAGTCTCTTCTGTCAACTACAGGTTCTTCTTCACTTGAGCTACGACCAAGTTCAGGAGAACTTGCAGACCATATTTTTCTGTTTGTTGCTCTTTTTGGCTGAAAAGGCTTCACAAAGCAGTGATCCAAGCTTCTATTTCTAGGAGGTGATGGAGACTGAGCTTTTTGATTTTGTCTCCTTTTAAAAGGCGATTCAAATTGGAAAGCTCTTAATTGAGATCTTAAAAATCTTTCAGTTTTGAAAGCTTCCTCTAATTGAACTGACAACTGAGAATTTTCACGCCTTAATTTATCCGTGTTTTCACGTTCAATTTTTAATTTGTTCTCTAGACTATACAATGATTTGAACAAAATATCCATTTCTTTACGTGTGTACTTTCCTACTTGTACACTGTTAACCTTCTTTATTTGTTCCTTTAACATAATATTTTCAGTAGTCACATCAACTACCTTTTTTTGTAATGAGTCAATCTGACTTGTGATTTCTTCCACGTTATTGCTACTTAATTGACTCTCTAGAAAAACAACTTGTTTCTCTAATCTTTGGATGGTTTCTTGTAAAATCTTAGGATCTGGTGGACCAGCATACTCCAGTGCCAAAGGATAATGTATTCTGTCATATTCCACAGTATAAGTAACAATAAGGTATCGTCTGTTGTTAGATGATGAAAACATCTGGGATGAATGAGAAGTACCGGTAGTAAAACCCTGAGAATGAGAACTTCCTCTATTTCTCAACATTTCTAAATCTTCAAGTGTAAGTAAATCAAGTGAAACACATTGGCTTGAATTAAGAAGAGCAGATTTGAGCATTGAGAGAAAAGTATCATATCGCTTAAAGTTTCCAGTCTTCTGAGTGAGATTTTCAATATACGCTGCATCATACAAACCTTGCCATTCTTCCAAAGACTTTTTGTCAGTAATCTTGAGTTCAATGGTTCCAGTGCGATGTTTCACAGAGCTCAAACTTACAAGATATTCTTTCCCTCTGAACTTATATACAGTTGTTACATTTGTGAGTGTATTCATGATTAAGCCCCAATTTACAAGTATTCTAAATGAAAAGTCCTTGTGGGGAAACCAATTAAATTTAATAAAAAAACTTAATTAACTTACTTTACAAAGCTTTGCTGGCAAAGACATGTAGGCTCTAAGAGGTTATGTTTATAAATGTTATGAAACAGTAGTTTCCTTTAGGCTACATTAGTTTTTAAGTGACTCTATTAAAATAGCATGACAGTCAACAAATCTTATAATCAGTAAACCTTAATTTATACGAGTAGAGGCAAGTCTAGCTGATGGTAATATTGTAACTTGCCCCAGGCCTACTTAAATTTTTCACCAATATTTTGAACTAGGCCTAGATAGTCTATAAACTGTTTAATGTTCATTTTAGTAAACTATAATCCGTTTGAAGTCCTTTATACAAATATTTACTAAATTATGCCTACATTTTAATGGGACAAGTTTATACATAAACGTACATAACCTCATTTAAATAAAGGGTATTGACACTTACCCAATGAAGAAATTTTTCCCATATGTACGAGTGACAGGCTTTGGTTTGTAATTCTTTTTAAAAATATGGGTAAATACTAACACGGGTAAATACTAACACAACAAAGTTGGAGTTCATATGTATTTGAACTGGTTTTCTAAACAATCATTATGAACACAATCATAACATTACTCAATGGATAAAAATTCCCGAAGTCTGATTCCGACTGAGTAGGTGTAGACTAATAATAGTACTAATTTCTAATTTGAAAATGAACAAAAACTCAAGGAAGAAGTACCAAGGATCATTACACACTTCAACCCAAACCATTCAATAATCCCATTTATCATAGAGATCTACCATAACTCGCTAAAAGACTAAACGAACTTTAGCTTTAGCGACTAGCGGAGTGGCGCCAATGGCATCAAGGGTATCATCCGACCGACATCCATCTCATCCAACCATGAAACTATACAAAATGAAAAAAAATAGGAAACGTTCCATTACTAGATGTAAACACAACGTAGAATCTGATGGAAACGAAAAACGAGTAGAATAATAGAGAAAGATAATTCTTATGTCTCAGGGAAATGCATTTAATTATTAGATCATTAATTAAAGGTTATTAACTTCGTACATTATTATGGTCAGTTAACCAGTCTCTTCCATGCACAATTTTATCTGGCACTGAGTATAGTAAGTATGCGAATGCGAATAACAAAAGACTAAACTGGTTTTTCAATTAATTATTGTGTGGATTATAACAGTTATGAGACGCCATTAATTTAACTAAACTGCTAATCTTTAAATTGAACAAAAAATGAATAATCTGATTGTATATTTGACAGTTGAAAAAGTGACTGTATTGCTCAAATTAAAAAAAGACATCAACTCTACAAATTGCAAGATCAGTTCATTAGAACCCCCATAGCAAGAATCAAGAAGATCGCATCTAAGCGTTGGAGCGTTTGATATCTGGTTGATCAAGAAAAATCAATTTGTTATGGAAACGCTAGACATGACGAATTAATTTGTGAAATGAAAGATCATTCAATACGCAGATTGAATGTCATAGTAATAGCGATAGCTAAAAGAATCATCTAGTAAGATAACAAAATATCAAACAGGTTCGTAAGGTACAACCAGTTAAAACAGTTATTAATTCTATTTGTCCGGGTGCACTGACTGAGGAAATTAAAACTGTCAGAATGGGGAAGTTTGAATAGAGTAAATATCGCCTTAAACTTATATTTGAAAATGAATATGGTGCACAGTTGTTCATAAAAGACTTCACATGTAATTATAGAATGTTAATAGACTTAGAAGCAAGTTAACCAGATTCAATCAATCTATAGCAACTTGCTCTTATGAGTCTAATGATATCATGTCTCTCATTGAAACTAACCTATCTTCCTGTAGCACAGTGTGCCTGTACAGTTTGACTGTGATGAGCTTGGGCTAATAGGAGAGATGGTACCTTCAATGCTGTTGAGCCCATTCTCTGATATAGACTAGTTCCTAATTCATAAATCACATCATAGTAATAGTAATATTTGTGATGGTCAAAAATTCATTACAAAAATCTGGCCTTTCATAATATTTGTTTGAAATATATTAGTGAGGTTAATTGCAAAGAGGATCCAATTTTCAACCCTGCGTCTCTGCATACTTATGACTGACATAAGAAGATCCAATTACAGATGAGCCGCTTTGAAAGCGACCTGCGCGAAGATTTCTTGCGCATAGAGGGAGGGAGGAGCAGGGCTCAACCACGCTTACCACCGTCTTTCACTACTTGATCTATTTGCTTTACAAGACACAAGTGGGTACCGAATGATTTGCTTCCCTGAGTTGGTGTTTGGGAGCTTCACGCTGTGTTGTTACTCTCGTTGTAATGGAATAATAATAATTATTATTAAATATTAATTTAATATGAAATAAAAATAATAAAATATTAAAAATATGAATTATTTATGTTAAGAATAGTCCATTGCATCTATTAACTATGTTAGTATAATATTTGACTGTTTAATTTGTAGAAGTATTTAAAATATGTTTTGTTAACAGCTGTTGTTATTATTACGGGGTTTGTAAAACAGCTGTTATTTAACATATACTCTACGAGTGGTAACGTGGCGACTGAGGAGTAGTTGGTAAGGAACGTGGAGGGTAGCTCTCTCTCTCTCTCTCTCTCTCTCTCTCTCTCTCTCTCTCTCTCTCTCTCTCTCTCTCTCTCTCTCTCTCTCTCTCTCTCTCTCTCTCTCTCTCTCTCTCTCTCTCTCCCTCCCTCCCTCCCTCTCCCTCCCTCACTCACTCACTCACTCACTCACTCACTCACTCACTCACTCACTCACTCACTCACTTCTCCCCCGCACAGTTCGCGTAATTTTATAGTGCTTTCTGTATTCTACCGAAAATTGCATCAACAAGGTGATTATACAGGGTGATTCAAAACTAAACGGCAATCTCTCGAGAGCTTATTCTATAGCTAAAAACAAGTAAAAAAGTTCATATAACCATATGCCCGGAAACGCTTCGTTAGCGAGTTACGCCTAGCGAAAGATTTCGCCCGGATTTCAGAACCCTTGGTGAAGTCAGGCCGTATAAAAATGGTAAAGGTAGTTACAAAGATACAAATACGATTGTTTTTTATGTTTTTATATCCGACAAATTTATTAAAATTCGTCCCAGAGCTGTAGATGCAATACTTTCAGAGATATCTTACGTAAAACACAAGAATTGGTGCAAAGAAATAACACATTTTTGTGTTTAACGTAAGATTACTTCCATAAATGTTAAATAAAGGTCATTTTTTTCTTAAACAGATTTGTAGAACATTTAATTCTGAAAAGATTCATGTGAATTACTTAGGAAAAAAAATTAATAATAGGTATTGAAATTTAGCTTTATTTAAAAATAAAACAGACGCACAAAAATGCATATTCTTATCTGCATAAAATATTAACTAATGTTTAGGTTGTGAGTAACAGCTGATCATTTATTCAACACTTTTTATCGTCATATTTTCTTTGCAAAGGTTGGCAATATCAGCTGATCACCAATTAAGTTCATGAAGTAATATTTGAATAACCTTTATGGAGGTTTTTGTATTGTGGCGTGTGAAGATTGTATTTTGTGAGATCCTGTGATTATTTGGAAATATTTTATACAAGTGTATGAAATATTTTATTAAATATTTATTTTTAAAATATTTTATTAAATATTTTTATAAAAGTGTATGTAATTATCTTAGTAAATAATGGCAGATAATGTAAATGGTATGTATTCGTTTGAAGAGTATACGGACATGATACTGATTTACGGCAAAGTTAACAAGAATGGTTTAGCTGCAGTTCAGGAATATCGTGATACTTTTCCACATCGAAGAACACCTGATCGCAAAACATTTGAAGCTGTGGAGAGACGACTTAGAGAAACTGGTAGCTTTAAACCGAAGCGAATAGATACTGGTCGTCAACGTAGCGCAAGGAACTATAATAATGAACAAGCAATAATAAATGCTGTAGAATTATCACCAACCACAAGCACCAGACGATTATCACGTCAGTTAAATATTTGCCAGTCAAGCGTATGGCGGACACTTCATGAAGCACAGTTGTACCCATTCCATATAACACGTGTTCAAGACTTATTACCGCAAGATCTTAATAAACGGAAGATGTTCTGCCGCTGGTTAAGAAGAAATTGTTTACGACATCAGTATTTTCTTCGGCGTATTCTCGTTACTGATGAATCCTGTTTTACTAGAAATGGAATTGTAAATTTTCGTAATACCCATACTTGGGCGTACGACAACCCACATGAAACTGCGACGAGGCATTTTCAACATACATTTTCAGTCAGTGTATGGCTTGGTGTTCTGGGTGATAATTTGATTGGTCCATTTTTCCTCCCTAATCGACTTAATGGAGTAGCGTACTTAAATTTTTTAAGAACAAACCTGCCTACCCTCTTGGAAGATATTCCTGTTCAAAACAGAATAAATGCATGGTTTATGCACGACGGAGCACCTCCACATTTTTCTAATGATGTGAAAAACTATTTAAATGATACATACGGTAGACAAGGGATTGGTCGAAATGGACCAGTAAAATGGCCACCACGTTCTCCTAACCTCACGCCAGCAGACTTTTTCTTATGGGGTTGGATGACCCCACCAAACGTTATGAAACGCGCTAGAAAAGAGTGGATTCGTCGTGCGAAAACGTGCATTGCTAACAACGGAGGACACTTTGAGCAACTATTATAGGTGATTATTACAGTTTTATAAAGGTAAATACATTTTATGTTAATGTTCAGTCTAGAATAAATGATCAGCTGTTACTCACAACCTAAACATTAGTTAATATTTTATGCAGATAAGAATATGCATTTTTGTGCGTCTGTTTTATTTTTAAATAAAGCTAAATTTCAATACCTATTATTAATTTTTTTCCTAAGTAATTCACATGAATCTTTTCAGAATTAAATGTTCTACAAATCTGTTTAAGAAAAAAATTGACCTTTATTTAACATTTATGGAAGTAATCTTACGTTAAACACAAAAATGTGTTATTTCTTTGCACCAATTCTTGTGTTTTACGTAAGATATCTCTGAAAGTATTGCATTTACAGCTCTGAGACGAATTTTAATAAATTTGTCAGATATAAAAACATAAAAAACAATCGTATTTGTATCTTTGTAACTACCTTTACCATTTTTATACGGCCTGACTTCACCAAGGGTTCTGAAATCCGGGCGAAATCTTTCGCTAGGCGTAACTCGCTAACGAAGCGTTTCCGGGCATATGGTTATATGAACTTTTTTACTTGTTTTTTCAGCTATAGAATAAGCTCTCTCGAGAGATTGCCGTTTAGTTTTGAATCACTCTGTATACAAGGCAAATATACTAAAACTGTAGTGATTTACATTCAACTTACTTGTAGCAACTACCAAACTAAGTGAGGTTAGGAGAACAAGTTGTCAAACATCATTACTGATGTTCATCTTTCTCTTAACGTCCACGGCGGCGCTCAGTCAGTTTTTAAAAGGACACTTGCACCGCATATCTGCCTGCATAACACAAATCCCTATTTTTAGATGCTATAACGGCTTCTGGTGATTGCGCAACTGCCAGTTTGATTCAAATTTTACATCTATTTGTGTATCTATGTGAAACAAGATATCAACATAAATTTATATGTTAAAATGCAACTTCCCTTTTAACAAATAGTGATTCATTTGAACCTTGTGGATCTTATTCTATGCACCGAGTAATCCATTGTATGCTGAAAAATGTTAGTGATTGCTAATTTAATTTTAAACAGACTACCTCTATATGAGCGCAAACTTAAATTTATCATACACATATACATACACATATACATATACATACATATACACATACATATCATATAGACACACGACGTATCATACGCATCATATCATATACATTACTATTCTCAGTCAAAGTTCTTGCATTTGACAAATGCAAACTAAAGCCTCTTTCCATTTACATCAACATTCTGAGGTTGAGGTTTAATTTGTAAATACTTCAAGCAATAAATTGAATTTTCTCATGATGATATAAACTCTGATGTTTTAGCCAATTGTTTAAGAGTAGTGAGAAAATCTATAGCAGTTTCACCACTAATTAGTATTCTCGATAAGAATTCGTGTTGCTCAGTTTGAATGTTTTCTTGTTGATATACAAAGGTAGTTTTGTAACCGAGTGAAATATCACAAGTTTGTGATTCAGGGCGTTCTGGAGCAGTTAGATTTTGAAAGAAGGTAAACACGTTTTGGCAAAACAGTCGACTAACTGACTAACATGAGTCCTCGTCATTACACCCTTCATTTAAATCTTTGAATATATTTTCAAACGTTTCCCAGTTCTCATCAAGAGAATGAGCTAAGTGTTTAGAATTGATTATACTGAACTGTTTTAATTTGTATTGGTATTTACTAGAAACTTTTGCACAAACATTGTATTCAACATTGAAATTTAATCAGTTATTTCTGCCATTTTCACTATTCGCCACTTGATTGTACTTATTTAATTAGTTATATATATATATATATATATATATATATATATATATATATATATATATATATATATAGGAAGAACAAATATAACTTATACTTTAATTTTTAACTGTTACAAAAACTAATGAAGCAAATAAAACATTGGAACAAACAAAACTTGCAATTTAATAAACTCTTTGAAAGTGAGACATAATAATGGTATCTCCACTATACAAATGCCTTCTGGTCTAATTTAACTCTAATGTACTATTTCACCACCTTCTAAATGATCTTATAACTTGTGATTTAATAAACACTTTGAAAGTGAAAGACACAACAATGGTATCTCCACTATACAAATGCCTTCTGGTCTAATTCAACTCTAATGTACTATTTCACCACCTTCTGAATGATCTTATAACTTGTGATTTAATAAACACTTTGAAAGTGAAAGACACAACAATGGTATCTCCACTATACAAATGCCTTCTGGTCTAAATTAACTCTAATGTACTATTTCACCACCTTCTAAATGATCTTATAACTTGTGATTTAATAAACACTTTGAAAGTGAAAGACACAACAATGGTATCTCCACTATACAAATGCCTTCTGGTCTAATTTAACTCTAATGTACTATTTCACCACCTTCTAAATGATCTTATAACTTGTGATTTAATAAACACTTTGAAAGTGAAAGACACAACAATGGTATCTCCACTATACAAATGCCTTCTGGTCTAAATTAACTCTAATGTACTATTTCACCACCTTCTAAATGATCTTATAACTTGTGATTTATAAACACTTTGAAAGTGAAAGACACAACAATGGTATATCCACTATACAACTGCATTTTACCACATGTATATGTGGCTATAAACCCATACATGATAAGTGCGATGTTTTTCTTGAATCTTGTAATATACCAATCTCTGCATTTAACTTTGGTGTGGAACAGACCATGCAACACTACTCAGTATTAGCTGCCTCAATTCATGAGAACTTGAATTTATAAAAGAGTATACATCCTGATATCCCACCAATAACACTTAAGTGTTATGTTTCTGCACTTGTTCTACATTTTCCATTGCTATTTACGGATTTCTAAGGCAGATATCTTCTTCCTTATATTAAATACAACTTTGTTTTGCCAATTTGTTAAGAATGTCGATAGAGAAGAGCAACTAACTAAATACTTATTAATAATAAATACTTATCAAATCAAGACAATTCATTCTTTTACTACTTTGAAGTTTTAATTATCATAAAGATTTTTTGCAATAAACAAATATGTTCCAGATTTCCATTATTTGCATTCACGATAATACCATATTAGCTGAAGGTTTAAGTTTTATAAGCTGTTCTAAAGACCTTTAATTTAAAAAGTTAAGAGTGATTAAAGATTCACTGCAAAGACTGATAATTCACCACACTACGTTTCGTAACAGGCTTCGCTGAGATTGCATGCAAAATCTCAAATCTATAACTCACTTCATTCTTAAGATGTTCTGCAGACAGATAAACAGTTATGAAATCTTACAAAAAAGAAGTTGACAATAATAATCCGTTATAGAACTCTTTTTTTGTAGAAATCAAATTTTATGCACATTGCAATGTCTGTTTACCTTGACTTTTTTGACATATGTTGCCACATAATACATTCAAAGCTTTGTTCATTAAATTACGTTTCATACCACTGTTTAGATAATAAAAGTTAACACGAAATATAAATGAAGTCACTATAAAATAATATGTTTACAAAGTTATTTATTCTGCTATTTTATCGTTGCCACCATGGGTACTCATAAGACCAATGTAAAACTTTTGCTAACGCTCAGCTAAATACCAAGGAGTATCGTGTGCCATCATCGAACTCATTGTTCCTCATATTATAGATGAAGCTCAAGCTACTTTCAAGTATATAGGTCAGTTCGTTTTCGAGATATGGTGCGGACAGACAGACAGACAGAAATGAAATTGTTCCAGTCCAGTTGTGAGTGGTAGACTTCGCTAAAGCACAGCCAATGAGATTTGAAATTTGAAATGCATTGTGCAATCTATAAATAAAAAGAATATAAAGTGTTTTGGCGAGAGATGTTTTTGTATGTAGAACTCTATAGTTTCAATTTAAATCTTGCTGCTAAATAAAAACACACTTTTAAAAATTTAAAAAAGCAAACCTGAATTCCAAATCCACTACAATCGCCACTCCTTTCCTGTTTGCAAACCGTGCGGTAGCTGATGACGTCATGCCAGCAAGCCTACCTCACTGCTTACTGTAGGTCATGTTTGCAGGCACTGCGTACCTTGGACTAGGAGGCGTATAGGTTATGTTGATGTTGAAAGCCGGTTGATAACAGTGAAAGCCTCCATGCAGGGCTTTGACCCGCGGCTTATGTAAAGCTTACCGCAGGCTTGCCAACTCAAACAGAACACAACGTATAACGTTTTCGGGTGTTATGCAGCCTATTTATGTAAATATATATTAATAAATGTCATAACAAGTCCTCAAAATAAACGGATTGTATCAAAATTAAATTTTAATCGCTTAAAATGGGTGAGCATACTGAGACATAATGCACGGACATGGAACCGTACCTATAAAGTAATAATGATAAAAAATTCGTTTGATGAATTCGAAAAGATATCGAAGAGAAAACTAAACTCTTATTCAGTGAATAAGTTGGAATAAGTAACCAGTTAAAATGTATCAATATTAAATTAGAAGTGTTTGACAACCAAGATACCAAATTGAGCTTTAAAGTTACTGTCGGAGTTAGTAGGTAGTTCGATTTTTGAGAATGCAACACTGACAGTTTTATTGCACTTTCTTCCATGTGTAAAAATAAATGTTTTAAAGAAAGAATTAATTTTGCATGTCATCATTACAATATAATATAATCAAATCTTGAATAACTGTTTGCGGTTAACTGCTAACTTCTAAGATAAAGTGGATCAATACAGAGCTTTTTTTACAACGAGTATGTATGTTTAAGAACGGGGAACTTTTTTATTGTACATTAACAAACAAAACTTAGTTGAGCGTTATTGAAGCACATCACTCAGGAGGCTGGTACAATTTCTCTTTTGTCTACCAGAAGGATGAAAAGCTTTCTTTTTCGATTGTCTGATTGTCTGTCCTTAGGACATATCAAGAATTTAATTATATAGATTTGAAATTTTACATGTAACTTCAGTGAAGTCTGTACTTTGTATCTATAACAAACGGGTCATGGTTATTATTACATCAATAGTGATATTTACACAAACAGGTACTTAGTCAACATAATATAAACAATGCTAAATCACAAGAAAAAGGAGAAATATTATTAACTCAGTCTAATTATAGTGGATTACAAAAAAGAATTTAAATATTTAAAAGTAAGTATATCTACATATATATTTGTAGGCTACGTGAAACTAGTTTAGCATAGATGAGATATTTAAATGAATATGGGATTTTGTTATAAACTTATAATAATAACAATTAGTCAACATTATTTTAATTTTTTAATTTTTACAAATATGGTACCGGTATAAACATCTGTTGTTACCATCCAGCGTACTACAATAATGATGGCGTTTGCAATGTTTTTTAGATTTGTGTTTCTAAAGTAGATAGATATTGAAGGTCATGTGAAAATGATTTTGAAGAGAGGCTTACATCATTTTTTTCTTTTTTACTTAGAACTCTTATGTCATATAAATTCTTTATTTGCGGAAATTGGTCTTGAATTACGCACATGCCAAAAATGTTTGTAATTAATACTTTAAAGCTTATATGGAGCAACAAAATATTTTATTTAAAAGGAAAATAAGCACTGGAAAGTTCATTCTTTGCACAAATGTATCATATCATCATAGTATTTTGTATGATGAACCAAGTAGTTTCATAATAGTATTTTATATTTCTTACAAGAGCAGTAGGTTACTCCACATATAGAGTATAATTACATATGACTATTAGAAAAAATGTTTCGAACCATAATGTAGACTAAAAATTCTACCAGTTTCGTGGTACACCATACTCAACACTCAAATATTTTTAATGGTATTTCTTATTGTTCTTAATAATTAGCCTATAAACTGTTTATGAATTATTTATTTCATGAATGTATTATTTCAATAGGCTAAGTATTGTTCCTTTAGTATCAAGTAATTTGATTTAAGAAATTTATATTGCATGACAAAATGAACAAACTTGTAAGTCTTGGACAACTCACAGAAAAATTCAGTGGTTAACTTCGATTCAGTGATTATTTTTGTTATTATAAACGAAAAGTTCTCCTATGTCAGTTGCGCACCCAGGAATCTTCTCCGGGGGGGGGGGGTCGTAGTATAGAATGTTAGTGCTCTCAGTAGGTGGGGGTGTCTGGGAGCATTCCTCGGGAAATTATTGAAATGTTAGTTCTCAAAATCGTTATTTTATAGTACTTCTCAACTTGTAAAAGGGAGGAAAAGTCAGCCCAGAGTGTATAAAGTTTATAGTAAAACCACTAATCAGCAAGAAGCTTATACAGGGATAAATAAAATCTTCTGTAACAAATACATTTATATAAAGTGTATTTAACCTAAAAAATGTAATCATAATGTTAACGAACAGAATATTGAGTTAAATAGATAAGTTTAAGGCATTAATCAAGTTCTAAGAGTTATATACCCGAGTTTGAAGTTGACCACAAACTAATAGAGCTACAACAACAGGAGTTACATTAGAATATAGCTTGTTTATTTCTCCATTTAGTCATATAACACAAACAATAATTTCCAGTTTGTAAATCGATTTCAACGATAAAGGGTATCGGTTTTTGACGTTTTCAAACCAAACTGCAACTTTGAACATTCATAGCTCGGAAACTTGTGATCCGATTTTTATACATACCAAATTTGTATACAACACAAGTAAAAATTTACTGTAATTGGTATGTAATTTTAGAACTATATGAAAAAATTCTATTAAATTACAATCACAACTTTCAATCGTGACCGGGTAGTCTAAAAAGTTCGGCATTGGTCTCGTTATGGAGCTCTTAAAGTCCAACGACCAATGGCAATCTTTGACGCGTTTTTTTCAACTACTATTTAAAAACGCTTAATTTTAAACACATATTAAATTGGGCAGGTTTTACGAATTTAGTGTGTCCTCCTCGTCTGATCCCGCAAACCGCCAGATTGCACAGGCGGTGTTGCCTCATGGTGCAAACGGAAGACAACAAACTAATACAACTTTACTGTTCACGTCGGTACAGCAGAACTGTTGTACAAGGTGCTCAAACCGAAATTACCCGGTACAGATTACTGTTACAGGTACTTTTACAAGACAGTTACTTTACACGGTACGGTCACCACCATTACTGGTACTAAGTAGTCATACTCGCTTAGCAGTAACTGGAACATACTCGTATACCTGTACCATTTTAGGAGTATTCTGTTACGAATGATTCTAAATCAGTAAGAGTAAATTTTGTTCTAGATTTCTGGTAATAACCGGTACAGCTACAAGCCACAAAAGTAATAAAAACTAACCTCACTTTCATGGTTGTTGTGACGGTGAAATTCAAATAATTCGAGTGTTGAACAAAATTAAATTATTATTATAAATGCAGTGCCACGTATTTCGTAAATTAAAATTATTATAAATAATATGATAGAATAACACTTATTGGATATTTTATTGGATTCTGAAATATTTAAAAGTTCTCATACAAACGTCGAAAATGGACTATTAGGCGATCGTCGCGTGCTCACGGGGGGGGGGGGGGGCGAGGGCAGGTCCCGTTCGTCTCCCCCTTCGGTGCGCCCCTGCCTTGTGAACTGTAATTTTTTTTTTTTTTGAAGAAAACTGCTCTTTAAATATTTATTGTTTAATTCTAAAGGATGTAATGAAATATTTCGCTCGATTCGATACTATAATAATATAAAACCAACCAATAATATCGTAAAATATTCATTACCGTAGACCTGACTTCATTGTAACTCAATATTCAATGGTTCACTAATAATTCTGGAAATATTATTATTTTAATTTTGAGTTATTGAATCAACATAAATAATGGTCAATAATTCGTGTTGGAAATATTAGCAATCTTTTTTTAATGAGGTCACGGTTTTTTGTACAATTTTTTATTACACTATACATGTTTATTCAAAGCTACTGAAAAAGCATAGTAACTGTTTGAGGTTTTAACTTTAAATGCGAGTTTCTCCATATAAATACAAAATCTATAACACTTCTCATGATACTCTGTGACATCTCTTTGTTGCTGACCGACTCACTCCATGGGTGCGGCGAGTATTGGAACTACGTACAGCAAACGAAACAGACAGAGCATTGTATTTTCGGAACAGGATACGGAAAATCTCCTTGGTAGTTTTGCACCTGTTTATGTCCCGTTGTCCTAAATAACGTGACGAGGCAGCAATAACAACAAAAACACCCTCGGTCGGGTCTGGCCATCCGGCTTTATCGTCGAGTTTCCTTATATCAAGGTCCATATATATATTTGGGGAATTCTGTTCTTCTGACAAACAAATAATAAAAAAATGTTACATGTTGTTGTAACTGTATATTTAATGTTGTAATGTACAAAATAATTTTCATTTAAACGGGTTGTTATGAAAATTGTAATATGTTTGTGCACTATGATTCTACCTAACATATGTCAGTCATATATATTAGATCTTAATAATACTAGAATGTGAAAATTTTGATGTTTAACTTCTTTAGCGACAAGGTATCAAACAGATTAAACTAGGATTTTGGACGAAATTGATTTTAAAAATGAAATAAATTTACAGGCTTACACAACTTATTTTTACCAATTTATAAACTAGCATTGTAATATACATATGCAATTAAATTGACAATTGTGAAGCTAAAGTCAAAATTTACGTTTTGATTTACACGGTTTATTGTATGGTGAGACGTAGTTTGAAGTAAATAATTTTTAAAACCACCCTCACTCGAAAAACATAGTGTTGCATAACCTTAAACATTAAACATCATCGAGAGATTAAAGAACCAGGTCATTAATGATTAACTACTGAGAAATCATAGTGCACGCCACAAGTGATTAACACTTAAGATATCATATTTAGTAACAAGTGAATTTAGTAAACGATTAAATACATTCCTTTTGGTAAATTAATCACTTCTGTAATAGGCCTGCGCATTGAGTTATTAACCACTGAGAGACAAACCACTACGCAACGATTGATTAATCTCTGATAGACAGCAGAGCTACACCACGAGAGATTGATTACTAAGTAATCACAGCAATATGCCACAAATGATTAGTGATTGAGAAATCTGAACACCTCATCTTGAGTTCTTACATAGTATATGTTCACTCTCTCAATCATTATAAATTAGACTACGCTATTCAGGCAAGTTTAAGAGCATTTGATAAGTTTCAGTTGTTACAGTGCAAACATGTAAAGATGTTTTGGTAGAACCAGCGGCAGGAAAAGTAAACAAATCAGAACTTGCGCTGTTTCAAGGTCACCATAATTGCCCACAATTCTGGCTGATGGGCTTTCCTAGACCCAGCACACCAAAGAGTAATCAACTCCTGCAGATTAGCGATTACGTCCACTTGCCGATTACATGGTGAGTCGTTCTTTGAAATATCACAACGCCTTCGTATGATGCAAGAATTAAATTTCCTTTTGTGGACACATGAGTTTGGATACTTCTGCACAGCCGGAAGCAATGTTAAATAAAAGTCTACCTGTCATCTTGACGTTTCGTGTAGTGCTGCAACAGCCTTATAAAAATATTGGGTTAATAAAAAGTTTTTAGGCAATGTGGGATTCTTAAATAATGTCCAGAGTTATTCTACGGTACACTATATTCATATAGAATGTATTTCTCGTAACATTTACTATACATTATTTCTTATGTGTCGAACATGTATACTGTGGAAAATTACTATCTTTTTAACTTATTTCCGTGCAAATTAATTGATAAAAACGAATATAAAGGCACATGTAGTTTATATATACAACACATAAAGTGAATCGCAAACAGTCATTGAATTTTATTAAAAACAACATTGGACCCGGAACTGGTCCTTGTGGAAAGCCACATTTCACTTCACCATATTTGACGTTATGCGGTCTTCTCAGAATTATACCGGACACAAGAGGGTTGCCGGATCTGTTATGGCATGGCGTTTTCAGACTAATTAGCGGTACTTGCAACATCCTATTTGTAGTTAACGATGTCTTTACATCTAATCATTCAACTTCAGTCTATAACCAATATCGAATCAATAAGGCTATATCACGACACGTAATGATCCATATAGCTTGTTAATGGGTCAACTAGTGGATTACAATAAACGATAAAACACGTGCATAACGAGGGAGGCATAACCCTTTCGGATGTAGGCTAAGTGTAATAGATAAGTAATAATAGAGAATTTCATGTAATTAATAGAAAACAACTGGTTATTTAAGCTAACCAGGATCCTGAAAACAAAAATTACCGATAAAATAGCTATTGATCGTTCATCAATTAACTTGCCATTGATGAACAGGATCATCAGAATTACTGAGTTTTGACTTGTAGTTATTGTCTAGGCAACATTCAGTCAAAAGCCCTTCGTAACACTCTAAAAGCTACTTATTCAAAATTAGACATCGGGTTTATCTCTTATAAGTATTGACTGATTAGCATGAGTTGATCACAATTAATGCTATTAACAAATTCGACGATTATGATTCGATGACCAGGAATATCCAGCCTCTTGCCCAAGGTGTCCAAAAGGTTGCCTCAATCGCGCAACCAAAATCGCGGGAGTTTAAACGTAATACCTATCTACCAAAACATTGATCGAAATTATTTGCATAAAGAGTAATTTGACTCAATCTTTACGTATCTTGATATGGATAATTTAAACAGCCCTAGAAATTCTAATTAAATTGTATAATTTAAAAGAGAAGAATGGTTATTGTGGGTTATTTTCTGAGGATAGATATATGCCTCCGCGGACTTTTTGTAGGCCTTTTTGAAATGTACAATTATGTAGTACATTATTTTATTAAAATGCGTAAGGTTTAATCAGTTTTCACAAGAAAGCACTAAAAATATTTTTTAAATATATTTTCGTATTATACAAACTTTTTTCTATTTTCTATAATGTCATGATTTGTCATACCTAGGAATGCCCCATAGTTAATAACGCAGCCGATAGTGAAAACCGTATCAAAATCCGTTGCGTAGTTTAGAAAATACCAATGCACAAACAGACCAATACAAAACGCACTTTAATTTATACCGTGTATTGATGAAGTACGTTACCTATATTTAAATTATGTAATCTTTGTAGTTAACATTTTACTAAAAACCAACGAGTATTTGTAAATATTTGTTGTTTTGTAAGAGCCCAAGGCATGAAATGTATTCATTGAACCTTTTGGTAGAAGACACTACAAAATATAAATTATTAACTTATCGGTCTTTGTATAATCCAGTGTGCTATGTTGAATGCGGGGAAGTAAACCAGTACAAGCTACCCATAAAGCGTGCAATGGTCTCCTAGTTTATATGTAAGTGTGCTAAATTCCACACTGATGTATATCATCATTATGTGGTACATGTTTAGCACGGACAAAGAGTACCATTGTAATAATAAGAATACATTAATATATAAGAATACATTTAGGGGAGCCGACGGCCGAGCAGTCTAAGGCATTGAATTTGAGTCTGAGCTAGAGTTAGCTAGCCACAGGTTAGAATCCTGTCTGTGACCATCGAACTTTTTATTTAATTAGTACTTTTCACCTTGAATCCCACTTTTTCTGTTTGATAAAATCCTCGTACAGGTCAGAGGCCTATGAGAACGGACAGAATAAGGCTAAAAAGAGCTGGCCTCTCCTTAAAAAATAATTTCTTGTCGTCTCTTGGCTGGGGATATTGCCGATATTTCTATTTCTTTCAGTTAAAAAGTTCCGCCATTTCTGACCGTTCGATTCTACTGGCTTTTTCCTCTAAGAGTAAGAAACGCTCAACTTCCTCGTTTGTCGCTCGTTGGGCAACGACCGTGTCGATGTTTTAATCTGCACGAACGGTTATAGAACGATTTCTGCACCTTCCTTGGTTGAATGGTGAGGTCATACCTCGGCTGTGAAGTGATTCTCATTCCTGTGTCTTGTAATTTAATTTTAGTGTATGACTTGAGGCTAATCCGTGTGTTATTCTTGGTTGTATTAGTTACACAGCAGATACAACATTCATATGGGCAAGGTGTGCTGACGTCTCGAGGGCTAGTTCAATTAGTTTTGAAGGGGGCTGCGCTACGACCACAGAATACGCATGTTCGGTCTCCTTCCATGATATTTGCAAGCTTTCAAGAAAAAAACCGCCTTCTTTGTTAGTCGATGAAGTGTCATGCCGAGTGGCAGCGCTAGTGTCTTTCTTCTTCACTGTCAGTAGCGCTGCAGTTAGAAAGCGGATTATAGCTGCGATTATAGTGAGCTAACCTAAACAAATTAAAAAAATGACATTTATTTCTACGAAATACAAAATTAAACAGACAGAAGTTAATAACATATATGAAAAAGGAATGAATTTGAATAGAAATTTAAAGTATTATAATTCTGAACATTTAAAAATGAAAGAACATAATAGCTACAGTAATAAAATATATCCCTTCCAGCTCAGTCGAAAGAAAGGCAGATTTCACACGGCTGTAATCTCGAAATGTCAAACTGAAGATGCATTATTACTTTAGATAAATGTGATTCTCACAACACTGATGGGACAATAGGCCGCAACATTGGCATATTAATATAATCGTAACACTTTCAAACACCTAGAAAGTTCATAATCTTCAAAAATTGCAAGACAATAAATGGTAATAACCATATAAATTTCTTTCTGAAAACGTTGACTTGATCTGAAATTATGTTTGTATACATGTTCACTTATGATGTTTCAATTGTATGCCCCAATAACATTGAATGGTCACAATCTTGAAACCTGATAAGTTTGTTCCAGAATATCTCATGTCTTTTTTTTGCTTTTTGTATTTTATGGCGCAAAAGAATGTAAATACGTGATTCAGGCCTACCTAAGGATAGGGTAGAGTCAAATATTTGATGTTAAATAAATTGATTAATGATCTGTAGTTTTAGGACTTATTCCTTTACTAAAATCAGGCCATACTGCAATCAGCTGCCTTCCCAACAGCTAATATAAGCTGTTGCTAATTATAAAAACATTGTTGTCTAAATATTACTTTAAATTGAGTTTAGCCTCAGTTTACCATCCCCTTAGGGCAGTTTCTGAAATCTAGTGCTGTCACAGACGACTCCTGGAATCTGGAGTCATGTTTGTCTGAAGAGATCCAAAACAGGTCGGCAACGGAGGAGTTTAAATGATTTATCACATCAGAAACACCTAGACTGCAAAATATAGTGTAATACAGTTGAAGAGATATTCTCAATGTCTTATCAGGTGCACAACTGAGGACACTACAATGTTTTAGACAAGATCTCTAAGCAAAGTGGATAAACCGAGTTCTATACACATAACATGGTGGGACATTTCTGTGGGATTCGATGGGAATGTTGAGTTTAGCTCCAGTTCACCTTCCTCTTAGTGTAGCGTCTGAAATCTGACGTTGTCACAGACTTGAAAAAAAAAATCGTGAGAGTGAAAAATTAACAAAGTAGGATAACTATTGTGGAACTGGATTCTTCCATCTATTTTTTTTACAACAGTGGCATCAATAATTCATCAACTGCTACTCCATCAACAGAGCGAGTGAGAGAGCTGATAAGTTTAATTGACCGCAGCCTGGGCGCACCACAGAAAGCCTCCGAGGCTCACTTTTGCCGTGCCTTAATTTATAGCGTTGGATGGGTTATCTGTTGTATAACTAGCACAATCAAAGATATTATCTACCATGAATTAAGACAGCACATTTTTTGTCCGTTCTCTTGCTGCATGTGAGGTTCAGATTTATTGGAGGATACAAACCCCTGCCTACAATTTCTGTTACTCTTTTCAAAATATCTCGAACTCATGTAGCTAATCAAGAGTTCTGAGCGTCCGAAGTCTGAGGGTGATGAATTTCCAATATTCGTGGTACAAAATCGCCTTTGGTCTGGCTGAAAACTTCACTGAGTAAATCATTTTTTAATATGGCAGTCTCTGAGTTTCTTTTAGACCTTTAGGAAATCATCGACTAAAACCTTTAAGTTGTTTGTTCAAGAGCTTGAAAATGCGATTCATTGTGGTGTACATTGCCAAAGGTAATATTGACTCTAATGGATGAGCCGAAGCAGTTTTCCTTAATCTATCGCTGTTCTTTCGAATTTGTAAATTATCTAAATCAAGAACGGAGAGACCTTTCCCGAAATCGAACCGTTACTCTTCCGTACTCTAGAACTTGATGGCGTAGCGTCGTTGGCATAGCTGGAATCCAAGTATCCATCGATGCACGGGTTGAATTTCTTAACCAAGAATATTGGGGCAGATGAGCGCCCAACATTAGTGGAAAATCATTAGTATATGTTCCTTTAAGCTTATTGAGACCAGTGTCACTGAGAAGACTGCTAGTGACATTGAATAACCATCATTTCGAGTATTCTTTTTAAACACGTTGAAATGGAACTAAACAATTTCAGTCACAGCCAAAAATGTTATATTCGTTGTTGAGCGAATTCTTGAATAACAACATATAAACCTAATACGATTTACAATAACACTTGCTCCGCTAGTATTAAAAAATGTCAAATATATTTTACTATATATCGAACTTTATGGAAATTTAATTAGGGTATTACCGTGTATTCAAATTTATTGTATAATAGTATTTTTTACATCTAATACTGAATAGAAAGAGGTTTGGGACTAAAGAAAACAATACTAGGGTTTATAGGTTTATATAAAACTGCAACCTTACTTAAGGTAGTTATGAAGTATTTTTACTCTGAATTTTATAACAATTAAAACTATATTGAAAAATTTATTTTGTTATTACATAGACTCGTTGGCGGGTTGTGGAAATGCTAATTGAAGGATTTTCAATTTGTTCCTTTAAAAGGTTGGCATAACGATAGAATATGTGTGTATGTTTAAGGCAAAGATTCTGAGATCACTCGTTCTAATTATGTGATAACAGACGTGGAAAGATTTAAGTGGTGGTTTGTAAATTAAGAACCCCAAAGTCACTTTCATTCTCCACTGGTCACAATTATTGGTGCTGAATTCGAAGGAGAAAGATGACTAACAAGGGATTTCTTTTATACAGTGCGTGCGTGAAAGTGAAGACGATCATATCGGAATTACGCTGAGGACACTCTGGAGCGGAAGGAGTGAAAGGCTTGTTGCACATGCGCGGGATGGCGGGTACATGTATAGTGTCTGGATGTGGGAAGTGGAAAGGTCGCGGGAGGTTGGAGGAGGGGTGGGGAGTGCAACTGAGTATGTCAACCGTGGGAAGATCTTCGAGCTTCTAAAGTTCATAGGTCTTCAACATGTTACTTAGCTATTCCATATAGAGAAGAAGAACTCTTAATTCATTATTAAATTATGTGAAATGTTTTGTTAATAATCGAATTTAGTAGCATATTTATTGATATTTGTTCCCCAAAAACCAGCGTTAAATCATAAATATATTTTGCATTCATTTTCGTTATCGTTTTTCCGAGATGCTTCATGCGGATAAAAATACCTCTTAGTTTTGTAGATTAATATTTGTAGATGACTTAGACCCAGCTTCATCTCTCAAAAGGGCCCTTTTCATTTATTTTATAACTAAACAATTTTAGTGAAAAATTTTATATTGACAACAAGAAAAAAGAGTGAACAAAGGGAACCGAACTTTTGCCATCGTTCAGTGAAACAAAAAAATCAGTAACACCACGTTTCGAGATCTGCAAACAGGTCTCTTCTTCAGGTAAAAATCTAACCTTAATACAAATTTACAAACTATGTTAAAATAAACAAATAATACCACAAAGCGTTGTGACACGCCTAATACGTGTGACACGCTTTGGTATGATTTGTTTATTTTAACCTAGTTTGTAACTAGACTATGTTTTAGGTTAGTTATTTACTTGAAGAAGAGATCAGATTGCAGATCTCGAAACGTAGTGTTACTGATTTTTTGTTTCACTGAATAATGGATGTCCGGAAAAATCCTGTTTCCTTTACAATCCTTCTTCCATCGTACAAAATAAACTTCCAACAAAGAACAAGAAAAGTTTTCATAATGCAGTATTAGTCCATACAGTACTCAAGGACTCATCAGTATAACCGTAACTATTTTCTTTTTAATCAGAGAGATTTCTGTGATATTTGAATAATCACCTAAGGAGAAAAATTGGAACGTGAATGATCTGTACTACTGTTCTGATGATCGTGATTTAGAATGGTCCAAGCTCACCTTAAGCACCAGCCGGCACTTTCTGTTTATAGACGGAAAGGGCGGTTCACCGTAAAATCGCAAATTACAATCACTCCGCGCTTTCTTCCGCCCGGAGACAAATAGTTCCGTTTTTATCCCAGATCGCTCAGAAGCAGAGTTGACCGGTTAATCTACAGCTGGCCGCGGGGAGCTGACTCGTATTCGCGGACCTGTATCGTTGTATTGCCTGTCGGAGAAAGTTTTATTCGCCTCAATTCTGTCACTATAAATAAATCAGTTAAACGTCTCGCCAATTCCGTCCTGGTAACCGTTCTTGGCCATAAATTTCCGGTGTTCCCGAAGAGAAATTACATACACTGTGGCCGTTCCTGCGCGTGTATATTAATGACTGATTTACGCATAAGTGGTTATATAATAATTAATTTCTGATATAGATAATTTCATCGCGCAATAAAATTTGAACAGTTTTGAACGTTAAGCTGTTTAAAGTATTGTGAGATTAGTAGAAATAATGAATTGCGATTTATACTAATATGCGCTGATAAAACATAGCCTACTGAGAAATTCGAGTAGCAAATCGTTCAAACAGGTATTTGACGATTTGCAGCAAATAACTAAAAATTTAAAGGAAAGGAAATCTTAAACATTACACAATTAGTCCATAATGCTATTGATATGAAAAAACTATAAAATACGTTTAAGATATTACGAGACACTAAGCAAAATTTAATGTCAGATTTTTAGAGACCCTTGAACAAGATTTTGTTAAAAATTCTAGCGCATTTTTTCAACCTCTTTCAACCTCTATTAACAACTTTAATTTCTTATCTCTCTGGATCAATATTGTCTCTGACCTATTTCTCACTTGAAAGCAAAACACGTTATATACACCTGATGAACATGAACATCATCTGTTGAAGTGGATATGCAATTTCTCAATAGATCCCTTAAATAAATCCAATCCAGGATGGTAGGAATTGAATTTACAAATATCACACTACTGAGTCTTCTGAGTGGTAAATGCAGTAACTAGCGCCCAATTTCATCACTGTCTTTGCTTTTGAGTAAATATTAATGGCTGATGAAACATTGGTGGCGTAAAATTGTAGTTCTCTGCTTATAACATATGATCATGTATAAAGTAATTTTATTAATATGAGTATTAAAATTATGCTATAACATATAACATATAAACAAAATACTAAGAAGAATTTTTGGACCAGTTCAAGAAGGAGACATATGGCGGATCAGGAAGAACAGAGAACTAAGAGAAATATACCAAGATCCCGATGTGATTGCACTGATCAGGAGTAAAAGAATGAGATGGATGGGCCATGTTGCCCGTAGGGGAGAAGATAAAATGATAAAGAAGGTGTGGCGAGGGGAACCAGAGGGAGTGAGGCCATTGGGCAGACCTAGGATGCGATGGAGAGATCAGGTGGAGAAGGATTTAAGAACGATTGGCGCTACACTGGAAGTGGCTCAAGATAGAGGAAGTTGGAGAGACATTGTTGGCGAGGTCAAAAACCATCTGGGTTTCGAGTGGCCACAGGAGTAAGAGTAAGAGTATAACATAATTTTATTGATTCAGTATAACCAGCAGTATTTTTTTAAATGCCGTAAAAATTAAAATATGTCCGAACGTAACTATTTTTAATACGTTTCTCTCTTTATTTATATATTAAAGCAAACAGAATGAAATGGATTTAAGGACAAGTGATAAAGTACAGATAAAACATGAAACGTCTCATATAGACCATTTTTACTTTTACGTAGGCTTGAATGACTATCCATTTTCGTTTGTTATGTTGTATCTTACCCCATCTGCTAAACTTCGTATAATTGTCTCAGACAACCTGACATCTAAATACGGGATAACTCAACGCACTGAGACGACCAGGCTTGAGAGTGCCTATGGCGGGGAGACGACCTTAGTGTTTATGAATCAGATTATATTTTTGAATCAGAATCAGAATTGACGACTGATCACCTTGCAAATATTACATGGGTGCACTCATTGATTATATTCACAGATTCTATTCACAATCGTCCATTGTTTCAGAATTTTCGCAATATATAGTTTATTGTACTTAAGCGGGACCCTCATGACGTTCCGACCGTGGATTGGAGACAGGAAAGCGAGAGGATCCTGAGGAGTTGTGCAAGTGGGGGGGGGGGGGAGTGGACGATTTCCATGGACAGCGAAAGTAAGATGCGTGCCTGTAAAAAGCGTGAAAACTCCCTGGCGGTTTTCTTTTAGAAGTCTGTCGCGGTTGGTGGGATCCGAAGGACATAGCTGAGATGATCTGCGGTTTGTCTAGCAGTTCGTAATAGAGAAAACTATTACCAAAGCCTCCCATATAATGGATAATTGTACTATCAAGCCATCTTTAAATTTGAAGTTGCAACATCACTTAACACGATTCTTCTTTAGATGATTTTTTGTGATTATCCTATATTTTACTAATTATTTTTATTTGGGTTTTTATTGGATTTTCTGAAATTGTATTAATTGTTTATTTTTTTAACCATTGTCATTCCAACGATAAATTCTTTAATCTAATAGTTTTATATGTTATTGCTTAACCTAATTTAATTTTTTAGCGAATAACCACAAGAAAAATTACGTATTGAAGTCAAACTTGTTATAAAACTAAAATCCAGTATAGTACAATGTTTTTTTTTTTTTTTAATATGATCATAAATAATAATTACTGATTAGATAGAAGAAAGAAAAGTAAATTTGTTTTTATTTTTATATGTCGAGGGATTTAATACCACCGTCTTTGGGAAGTTAAATGTACAAATATACATATAAAAACATAAAAATTAAATAGGCAAGAACACATTAAAAATAAATTGGTAAATCACATTTTATTTCAACTGATATAACATTCTAAAAAGATATCTTTATGGCATAATAGATTCTTTTAAAAAAAATTCGAATTCAATAAGTAATAGCAGTAATGAAAAATATACTTTGTTTCAAAATATTAGTTGTGTTTAAAAACTTTAAATTGTGCAACGCTGTTTGTATGATACCTATAATGGTTAGCATATTAGTACTATACAATAATAAAAAAATTTTAAAACCGCTTTGAAACATTAAACGATTAAAATTGTGATAAGCCTGTAAAAAGGTTTTAAACGTGAACTTTGGTTACAATCGGTTATAAATTGTGATTGTAAAAATATTAATGTGTCAGGTTTGATGATATTGCATATGTCTCGACATTTTGTACTGCCGCTATTTATGATTTGTAAGCAATATTACTTAACAGACATTGTTTTGAAAAAACTAAAAATACAAAATTAATTGTTTGCTCTACAGAGCAAAAGTGTCCTCTTTTTGCTCAGAGATAAATAACTGAAATGTGACAGTTTCATTTCACTGAATTTGTAATGGCTACCATCTTGATGCCATTAGGGATTGAAAACTGTGGGTATAAAAGTGGTTTAAATTTCTTATAATTACAAAAACCTATTATACTCGATCAGTGGTCTGGCTTACTCGAAATTAAAAATGTACTTAAAATTAAATATGATACTATTTCCTATTTATTAATTCAAGAGTTAAACAGTATAACGAATTGAGGTTTTAGTAAAGGCTATTGTAGTATTACTTTGACAGAGAATATTGTCATTAATTGTCATCGATGAGAAATTAAAAAACTCCACAACTTTTTAATGAATTAATATGTCAAGCTTCTGAAATGGCTTAGGCCTACACCACTCATCAGAATGCCATGGTATGTGAGGACATTTGACCATTTCACCACACTAACGAAACTTTTTCATTCTCCCACTTCATCGAGCTGCCTTTGAAATTACAATACGGTCTACCTCAAGGCGTACTTTTACGCTTCCTGATATATGAATCAACAAACTGGAAAAGTCATGCAATACTACGTCATACAATTTGAACTTTATTTTTATTACCCGTCAAGTGTGCGCTAATAGATTGAACTGTAGTTTCTAGCTTTAGGGATTGTATTGTCTAACCTTGAAAAATTTAATTGTAACTACTGTGGCAAATGTCCAGAAATTTAAACATTGAAGGTAACTCATACATGTTCGTTACGAAACTGTTTTCAGATCTCCGATCTTCAAAGATGGTGGATTCGGTGACTTGGATATATTACAATAACCGTAATATTTATCTATCAAGTGCTAGAAGCGCAAATAAAACGGGAAATACCTAAGACGCAACTGGTATGCCTTGTGAAAATTAGTGCGAAGCCACCAACAGATGTTGGGCCGTATATTTGAAAATCTTTAAGTGGTCCCTTTCTTCGCCAGTGGCATATTAATCAATGTTGAACCTTATTGAAGGAAAGCCTCAGTATTTCATTTACCTCAGAAAATTAAAATTGATCTCCTCGGAAATCGAACTCATGACCTCTCAATTACAGAGTATGGTGAAGGTCATTTTGTTCTAATCACGCAAACGCTCCTGAGCTGTAATTATTATAATTCTTAATTTTAATAATTAATAGTTTTAAGATTACAAGCTATTGTGGGCGATGGTTACTCTCGTTAATTATTACACTAGTACTAATGGAATAATTATAACTTTTAGAAGAACGTGTTACAGTTCAGCAATTTGTTTCTTACTCGTCTTGTTACAATTATTTAGCTTTCTTTTCTACTGTTCATCGTATCTTATTACAGCGCTACTTTCGTTGTTTTATATAGTTAAATACTTTAGATTGCACTTATACATGTTGTATTTATTTTAGTAATTTGTATACGGACTTAAAATGCTAAAAAAATGTGGTAAAAAACTAAGATAAAAGTAAAAATATTGAGTAAAATTTTAGTTATTGGAATAACAACATTTATTTAATTAAAAAAAAGAGAGAGTTTATACTTCTATCGAGGATCTTTATAGTATCGCCCTGAACAGAGTATGTTCTCTGTGCAAACTTTAACCTTGATTAATAACTCTTCTAGTTCCCAAAAATTAAAGTTGAGCTTGTTTTCGACTCAAAAATAACATTCTTTGTTCTCGTACATTATCTGACAGAAGGAATGTAATTAGGCCTTTGGTTAACTTATGTAGATGTTGTAACGTGATGGAAGATCATACATACATTACAACAGACCATGAACAATTGCATGAAATTATACATTTTTGAATACAAAATCAAATACCCAACATGTAATACAGAACCAGAATTTAATAATATTCTCTTTGTAACAAATCGAATTGTGATGAGTTTCTCGTGTAAATAGTGTAACACAGTTTTAATGAATGTTATGTAAGATTCATAGCAATTTAAGTACAGAGTCTTTAAAAAATATACAATAAACAGTTTACATCGGTTTTGTAACATAAAATGTTATATGAATGTAATAAAAAATAAACAAAAACACAACTGTATTGCATAACACTATAATCGAGCAAAGTAATTGAAATATATTTACATTAATAAGTTCAGGCTTCTTTATACTACGAATTTTCACTTGTAATTTTCTTTCAAAGATGATGTTTAATTAAAGCACTGAAAATTGGGCATGCTCTCTGGTAAATTTAGATACGTATCCTCATTTGTCATAAAGTTACGTCAACCTTATGACAAATGAGGATACGTATCTAAAACTTTTATAGACAGTATCACTTGTCTATCATAATTTGGCAACCGTCTGGATTCTATTAAAGATGTTATGGTATAAAAAGTAATTTAAAATCATGCTCTGATAACCTAATCAGTCTAATTTTGTACTCAAACTTATTTAAACAATAAACATTTGTTGGTAAAGATCACAGAACGGTCAACAAAGCCCAGGAAAGAGTAAGCATACAAGACTATAATAGAGCATAAGATTACAAGCATATTGTTGCAGACCTTTCGACTATTGTGACAACAAAGAGCGATAATTTCTCTGCCCTCTAGACGCTGAAAGTGAAATGGGTGACATGTGAGTGCAGGCAACAGGAGACCCTTGCGACAGACCACCAGACCGCGGTGGTCGTACGCCGCTTTCTTTCCGATGAAAGTCACACGCTACTTGTGCAATTTGCATTCATCGATTGCGACAATTCATTGTTAGCACATTTTCCATGAGGTACACTGAGTGTTTATTCTCATTAACCTATCATTACGGGAATACAATTTTTCTAAGGTTTATTTAATAATAATGGTCGTAGAAAAGATAATGATTTTTTACGACTCTTTCTGAAGTAGCAAGAGTTATATAATTTTTCTTAAAACTTAAAATTTGTGATGTATTCTAAGACTAACCTTGAGTATTTAAAGTATTGATATTTCTTGAAGGAACCAATGTACGAAACGATTTGCGTAACTTAATTTACCAGAGAGCATGCTTTAAAGAAACATCATCTTTGAAATAAAAATATTAGCGAGAGTTCGTAGCATGAAGAAGCCTGAACTTATTAGTGTTAATGTTTTTTAATTACTTTGCACGAACATAGTGTGAACTTGTGCGATTTGCATTCATCGATAGCGACAATTCATTGTTAACATATTTCCATGAGGTACGCTGAGTGTTTTTGCTCATTAACCTATCATTTCGGGAATACAGTTTAATTTAAGGTTAATTTAATCTTAATGATCGTAGAAAAACTATTTTTACGATTCTTTATGAACTTGCAAGTATTTAAAGTATTGATATTAATTGAAAGAATTAATTTAAGAAACGAGTTTTTAAAAACCGATTTCACCCAGTATAAATTGTACTATTGGAATCCAAATTAGAGATATGCTCGTTTGGATTGATGTGCTTTACGAGTAGGCTACAGTAAGTTAACATAAATGTCAACTTGTAGTGTAACAGATTGTAATCATTGATCGTGTTACAGAACAAGATAGGAGACGCTACACCATGTGTCACGCAACAGGCTTCGCTGAAGTTGCATGCAAATTTTAAATCTATAGATCATTTCATTTCGAGATGTTCTGCAGAACGACAGACAGTCATACTGAAGTAAATTTTTTAATCCCCGGCAGACATAAGAGAAATTGTGTCAGCCTACTGAATAATAGGTTTTTATGAACAAGCTAAGCCAAATTTCACTTTTTGACATCCACTATCTTAGAACTCATTCTTGTCTATTATTTAGAAATGAAGTTTCATGTAGAATTTAAAGTCTCGATATATTTTTTGCCACATGTTACATTAATATTTTTGATCATTAATTTGGATTTCATATCCGTGTTAAAATAATAAGAGTCTACATACCAGTCTACAAAGTTCCGGTAAGCTAGGGAGGGTACTACAACGCAACAGTGCGCTGAAATCAATTATTGCCAGTCATTGTAACATTGAATTACACTCTGTTACTTTCTAACTCTATGAATAAGAATGACACATGTTGCAATTTCATAATACTTCACTTAGTTTGCTTAAAAATGAACTATTCCGCCATTTTTTCATTACCATCAAGGTTATCCATAACGCCAATGCAAAATTATTTACTAACGCTCAGCCAAATTCGCATGGAGTAAAATGCACCATCATGGAACTCAATGTTTACATATGTAGAAATTTCTAAGCTTTATGCAAAATTTCAAGTGTGCAGGTCTGTTTGTTTTCGATATATCGCGAGGAGAGACAGACGGTCGGGCAGAAATGACGTTTTGCAGCTACTCAGGTGATGGGATTTACTAACGCTCAGCCAATAATGCTTTAATGTAAGCCAAAATTTGTATAGAAACGCTCAACTATTCTTCAAATTAATGGCTTTAAATCAATTTTAAAATCTAATTTATCTCAGTTATAATCTGCAATTTAATTTGGTATCAAGTACGATTTTTAGGTGGCCGTACACGTTTATTATATTATATTATGTTATTATATTAGAGTCGCCTCTGTTTCCTATATTCCTTGAAATTGAATAAATTTATTATCACGGCTCGTTAATTTATCAACTAAATGAAACGAAAACAATGCAATCAACAAAACATCAATATACAGACAAGCGAATTTCTAAATTGGAGAATAGAAAGTTAGTGAATAATTTTTGTACCCTCTCTAACTGGCATTCTCGCAGCCATATAGGCTACACATTTAGTCAAGTAGAGGAAAAGTACAATCATTAAATATTGTTGCGTGACAGGAGACTTATGATTGCTTGTCACCAACTGACATGCGGGAGGGGGGAGGGAGATCAAATGCACTCTGTTTTCACTGATATCTATCAGGGACGTAACTATAGATCTAGGGTCCCGAGGCAACCCATAAATTTTAACTCTTCCGAATTAAAATTTCACTGATCACCACTTTACAACCACAATTTTAAAACACAAGAGCAACCGTTGCCGTAACATTTGAGTTTCATTCCTTGAAATTCACAAGAAGACGCCCTAAACTCGAAAAAGAAAACTAAGGAGAGAGTTTAATAATTATTTGTCCTTCTTCCTATAAAAAGGTATAGGATGGCTTGTAGCAAACTTGTAGCAAACAGAATTTTACTGTTTTACTCCGTAAGAACAATTTTATATCTTAAATACTTTACGCCATTAAAATTGGACGTAGGGTCACGGAAAATGTCTCACTTTAAAATATTAAACAGTTTTTTTAAAATTTGAAATATAAACGACTATCACCAAGATGCATTAAAGTGTATGTAATTGCATGATTTCATTGAATCATATAATAGTTTCCTTGCTGTTTAAATAGCGCTCGAAGTGTTGATATTTCCACTGGTTTATACAAAACGATTGACAGGTTTCTAGATAAAGGTTCGCTGTTTATGAAGGAAAGCCGGTTTATGCAGATGAGCGGGTTATATCCTGGATGATGAACCCCGCCGCTCTGACACCTACAATCAGACTGAATCTGAATTGATGTACTTCGCTCACTGTGGCTTCCTGAAGTGATAATAGAAACCTTTGTACCTAGAGGTTCTCTGTTTATAAAGTAAAGCTAGTTTATGCAGATGAGCGGGCTATATCCCGGATGATGAACCCCGCCGCTCTGACACCTACAATCAGACTGAATCTGAATTGATGTACTTCGCTCACTGTGGCTTCCTGAAGTGATAATAGAAACCTTTGTACCTAGAGGTTCTCTGTTTATAAAGTAAAGCTAGTTTATGCAGATGAGCGGGCTATATCCCGGATGATGAAATCCCCCGCCGCTCTGACACCTACAATCAGACTGAATCTGAATTGATGTACTTCGCTCACTGTGGCTTCCTGAAGTGATAATAGAAACCTTTGTACCTAGAGGTTCTCTGTTTATAAAGTAAAGCTAGTTTATGCAGATGAGCGGGCTATATCCCGATGATGAAACCCCGCCGCTCTGACACCTACAATCAGACTGAATCTGAATTGATGTACTTCGCTCACTGTGGCTTCCTGAACTGATAATAGAAACCTTTGTACCTAGAGGTTCTCTGTTTATAAAGTAAAGCTAGTTTATGCAGATGAGCGGGCTATATCCCGGATGATGAACCCCGCCGCTCTGACACCTACAATCAGACTGAATCTGAATTGATGTACTTCGCTCACTGTAGCTTCCTGAACTGATAATAGAAACCTTTGTACCTAGAGGTTCACTGTTTATAGAATAAAGCTAGTTTATGCAGATGAGCGGGCTATATCCCCGGTGATGAAATCCCCCGCCGCTCTGACACCTCCAGTCAGACTGACTCTGAATTGATGTACTTCGCTCACTGTAGCTTCCTGAACTGATAATAGAAACCTTTGTACCTAGAGGTTCACTGTTTATAGAATAAAGCTAGTTTATGCAGATGAGCGGGCTATATCCCCGGTGATGAAATCCCCCGCCGCTGAACCTTTGAATAGAAACCTTTGTACCTAGAGGTTCTCTGTTTATAAAGTAAAGCTAGTTTATGCAGATGAGCGGGCTATATCCCCGGTGATGAAATCCCCCGCCGCTCTGACACCTACAGTCAGACTGACTCTGAACTGATTTATTTCGCTCACTGTAGCCTCCTGAACAAGTATGGAAAGATGACTTTAGAATCAGATGATGTTTTCCGTTTGCTGAGGTAATTTCAGATATCACTCTAAATTGTAGTGACGTCACGTGAGGTCAGGATGTCGCGTCGCTGCCCCGGTATCATTCCACAGTGCAACCGTGGTGCGTGTGGGTCTTGATTTTGTTACTCATTTTGCGCCAAGCACATATCCGTTACCTTTTTCTCTCTATACAACTATGTAAATTCAGTAACACAAAAGTTGCGGGTATTTTATAGAACCCCATTGATCCACGCTGAATGTAATTTGAGTTCTGTCTTTTGAAACTCTGGACGATGATGTGATTTGCCCTTAAAACGATTTGTCCCCCATCCCTGCCTGATGTAAGTGACTCTTGGTGTAAGCCGTGTTTGAACTCGATCTCTGCTTTAATCTCTAAATGTGCCTATAGACAGTGTGTCGATCCATTGGTTTTCTTTGGGAGGACGAGACATCTCAGCCATACCATGCAGTGCGTGTGACAGGTGAATACGACTTCGGCTAGTGGAATAACAAACACACTTTTTATGTACAGTTCTTCTTTCTATCCTAATTTTTTCAAGTGATATTAAATTGACTCCACACAATAGACTGGTTATAAAGTCCCCACCACTTTGAAGCCTCCAATTAGACTTATTCTTGAATTCATGCACTCCTCACAATGTATTATCCTGTATACTGCTTTACTTTAAATATACATCTTTACGCCTAGAGGTTTTCTGTTGATTAAGGAAAAGCCGTTTTATGTAGATTTGTGGGAAATGTATCGGTTATAAAGCTCCCGCCACTTTGTAGCCACGAATTAGACTTATTCTTGCATTGATGCACTCCTTACAATGTATTATCCTGTATACTGCTTTACTTTAAATATACACCTTTACGCCTAGAGGTTTTCTGTTGATAAGGAAAGCCGTTTTATGTAGATTTGTGGGAAATGTATCGGTTATAAAGCCCCCGCCACTTTGTAGCCACGAATTAGACTTATTCTTGCATTGATACACTCCTTACAATGTATTATCCTGTATACTGCTTTACTTTAAATATACACCTTTACGCCTAGAGGTTTTCTGTTGATTAAGGAAAGCCGTTTTATGTAGATTTGTGGGAAATGTATCGGTTATAAAGCACCCGCCACTTTGTAGCCACGAATTAGACTTATTCTTGCATTGATACACTCCTTACTTACTGTATTATCCTGTATACTGCTTTACTTTAAATATACACCTTTACGCCTAGAGGTTTTCTGTTGATAAGGAAAGCCGTTTTATGTAGATTTGTGGGAAATGTATCGGTTATAAAGCCCCCGCCACTTTGTAGCCACGAATTAGACTTATTCTTGCATTGATACACTCCTTACAATGTATTATCCTGTATACTGCTTTACTTTAAATATACACCTTTACGCCTAGAGGTTTTCTGTTGATTAAGGAAAGCCGTTTTATGTAGATTGGCGCGCTTTGTATTGGTGATAAAGTCCCCCGCCGCTTCACACCTTGTACAATCAAACTGTCACTGCATAGACACATCTTACCCACAACTCTGTATTTGACCCTTTGTAGATCTAGCGAAATATACTCTCTCATTATATAGTGGCAAATAAGTCACAGACTTGTGTCAGGGGTGGAGGTGGGAACGAGGGGCTTCGGCCCCAGCACGTCTCATTATATAGTGAAATGTGTGAGCATATAGCTCCTACTATCATTACTGGCTAATGAGGAATAATAAATTTGAGTGATATTTTTGCGTATTTATTACTGATACAATAAAAGCTGTTATCATTTGTGGTTTTCTTATAAATACGATTAAGATAATGATTAATTCAGAACATAATTAATCCAAAATCTAAGTCACAATAAAACGTATGTCACATGTACAACAATAATTTACTATTATAATAAATATATGTGCATATAAGTTTAATTTGATTGTGTATGGAGTTAACTTTTTTAAGTAATTGTTTAATAATTTAACCCATATATTCACGAACTAGTAATATTATAAAATATAGAAATAAAAATGACGTGCATGAAACAAAACGGATAATGTATGTTGCAAAAAAAATGCATAACTTAATATCCTTAATATTCAACATTAAAATGTACGAACTATTTTTTTTTTCAAATTAGGTAATGTGTGGGCGTTTTCAAGCTGCTAATATAATTTACAATCTGTCAAACCTGGTTGCGCGATATCTCTAAGCCGGGATTTTTTTCCAGAGACCTAGATAAAATAGTTCTGATTATTTACAGTTCAAATCTGTCCTTTCGATTTCAATTCCTATGTCCTCTGTTCACGCCTCTCTCGCACCTCCAGGCGGCGAGCCAGGCTCTGTCCTCAGTTCACCCCCTGTCCTGGCACCTCTAGGCGGCTAGGCAGGGTTTGTCCTCTGTTTACCCCTCTCCTTACCCCTCTCGTTCAACAACCTCTCTGCACCCTCCAGGCGGCGAGCAGGCTATGTAATCTGTTCACCCCTCTCTCGCACCTCCTAGGCGGCGAGCAGGGTTTGTCCTCTGTTTACCCCTCTCTCGCACCTCCAGGCGGCGAGCCAGGCTCTGTCCTCTGTTTACCCCTCTCTCGCACCTCCAGGCGGCGAGCCAGGCTCTGTCCTCTGTTTACCCCTCTCTCGCACCTCCAGGCGGCGAGCCAGGCTCTGTCCTCTGTTTTACCCCTCTCTCGCACCTCCAGGCGGCGAGCCAGGCTCTGTCTGTCCTCTGTTCACCCCTCTCTGGCACCTCTAGGCGGCGAGCAGGGTTTGTCCTTTGTTTACCCCTCTCTCGCACCTCCAGGCGGCGAGCCAGGCTCTGTCCTCTGTTCATACCTCTCTCGCACCTCCAGGCGGCGAGCAGGGTTTGTCCTCTGTTTACCCCTCTCTCGCACCTCCAGGCGGTGAGCCAGGCTCTGTCCTCTGTTCACACCTCTCTCGCACCTCCAGGCGGCGAGCAGGGTTTGTCCTCTGTTTACCCCTCTCTGGCACCTCCAGGCGGCGAGCCAGGCTCTGTCCTCTGTTCACACCTCTCACGCACCTCCAGGCGGCGAGCCAGGCTATGTCTTCTGTTCATGCCTATCTCGCACCTCCAGGCGGCAAACAACAATTTGCGTTTACATTTCATGTACAAGGAGGATTTTAAAGAACACATAAATAATTTAGAGATATCCAACTAGTAAAATATTTCGGCAGATTCTGAAAAGTACAGCCTAATCAATATTAAAGAAGATTTATAACTAAAATCTAATCATAACATAAAAAATTAATATCTGAATAAGTTAATTATGAAAAAAAAAAACACATGGAATTCATAAACAAATTTTACATTACGTAGGAAGATTCTGTGTGATGTGACACACAATACAAACAATATTTCAGTTTCATTGTCAATTTCTTTTCTATATGTTTGAAATTTCCTATAGATTGAAATTAGGCATGAAGGTACATTTGAAGACTAAATTACGCTTCATGCCAATTTTAAAGGCTGTAGGTTAGTTAATATTCCAGATATCGTGCGGGCAGAGACAAATAGACAGAAATTATATTTTATAGGCTTTGCGTACGCTCAGCGTATAACACTAATAGTCTGATTTTTTGTAAACATTAAAGGGATAACGATTTTAAAATTTGCTGTATTTAAGTTATTTTTACAATGTTAAAATGGTCTACTAAACTTGTTGTTTAAGATCATTACTTTTTTTTAACTTAGTGTGCAAGAACTTAATCTGGAAATAATCTTTCCAATCTGACATTAACGATGTATAAAGAAACAAAAATTAATAATAGATCCATTCTAGAAAAATATTTAAAAAAAATTTACCGTACAATAAACTCCCACCTTATAAAATTGATGCAAAAGTGGACTAATTTATTATTTACCTTCAAGTCAATACAATGCAGATAAATGTAATAATAGTTAACAACAACCAACAATGTTAAACAGTTTCTAAGCAATTGCCTACGTTTCAACTTCACTTTTGTACAATTTGTAGTTGACTGAACACCGTTTAAAAATGTTCGAATTCCTACAAACCTTAACGCCAGCACAAATTGCAGGGGGTGTGCTGGCGGGCGGCCTCATCCTTGGAGGCATGGTCTACGTCTACCGCAGAAACGAAAAAACCTTTTGAGAAGAAGAAGTTAAAACGTTTAGGGTCTTTCCCGCACTCATTATTATTATTTCTATACTTCAATCGGATAAAAATGTTAGACTAGATATAATGAATAAACTTTGAACAATAACGGCAATGAATAATATTTTACTATATGATTTTCAGATACAGCAGACGTGGACCATCAGTCGACGAGGATGGGACCGAGCCAGCCACCTCCGTCGTATACTTCAATTAACCAATCAGAAACATCCTCTTCATCCGACTCAGAAATCGAAGCGCTGCCTGCCGTAGAACATATTGGAGACGCCGTAGGAATATTGGAAGGAGAAGATAACCCAGAGGGCTCAATGACGGCAGTGGCAGGCAGCATCGAACGATTGTGAAGAGACGATGCAGGTAAGAATGAATAATTCTTGCAGTTAGAAGTTAGCAAATGAATCCTTTCCTGTATTATATCACTTACTCATCCTGAACACTTAAATAAACTTCCTTTCTATTAAAAATATCTGTTGTACGTTTTGATGTGGTTGTTACTCATATTACCGTTGTAAAAAAAGTATTTCAAAATTTTTAAATCCGACCAATCATTGTAAAATATAGCACATTAATATTATCTCATTTTTTCAGCAAAAGACTAAAGCACTAAAAGCAGAAGATTGACTCGAAGATCGACTCTCCCTACCCTGATTGACTCCACCCTACCCTGATTGCACTCCCCCCTACCCTGATTGACTCCACCCTACCCTGATTGACTCCCCCTACCCTGATTGACAAATCATTACCCGGACTCGACCCTTACACATGCCCAACGATGACAAGCTGACAACGACGACGACCTAAAACCTGATGTACGGGGTACGGTTGCAAGGAACCATGCCAATAACAGTTACCCATAGGGTACCCGGAACCGTGCAATGGGCCGCCCTTACAATTGATACAATTTTTTAAAAACATGGTGATGTTCTTAAAAAAAAACTAAATGTAATGCTAGCTGTAAGAAATTAAACACATGTGTAACAGCGTGTAACAGCACATGTGTAATAATATGCATTAATACGTCATAAAATTAGACGACTTCTAAATAATATAATTTATTCTAATGAATAAAGCTAACCATGAATATTTTCTCAAAAACATTAAACTCCATGCAAAGCTGACAACTTCACTACGATATGACCCAAAATAGTGTCAACATATAGTTGGTAAAATAATGAGTGGAAAATCTGACGTATTCGAAAATTTACGCTATTTAAAAGCCAAAACGTAAACAGTACAAAAAAAAGAATACTTTATACCATATGTGATTTTAAATAGAAAATAAACATACGGTTTACAATGTGACTGTTGGTTTGGCCGCAGTATCAGAAAAATCCAGGCTTACCAGTTTTAATAGCGTTCTGAAGAAAAGCCATTTTCCAACGTCATATTTGACAATTTTGTAAATTATACAATTTTGAGTAGTGATTTTACAATCACACTACTTGCAAAATCACTATGGTGAATATCGTTAAGATTGAGGCAGCATACTATCCCTTGGCAGTACATATACTATCCTTCTTCATTCACTTAATATACCAGTTATATTGATCTATCCCTTATGTGCAATAGGGTTAAATAAAGAGCTTAAGTTATGAATGAACAAGGGGGATAAGTAGTACTAGATTTGAAGAAATTGCAACCATAACTGTTTATAGTATAGTATGTAGACAGATAAAAATTGAAAATGCACTGTTAGTAGACTTTTGGCTTCACTATCTATATTAAGCGAATTAATTCTGGGTCACCCAACCTACTATTTCTAGCACTCTGTTTATTTATCTCATTAGTTGATGGTGATATACAATTACTAATTGTACAATCATAGGACTATTAAGTGGTTTTACCAAAAATAAAACATGATCTTAAAAATTATTTGATATTTTTTGAAATTTCCAAATTTAAATCCAATCCTAACTAGCAGACTTCAGTCCTAGGAACCATTCCTTTATACATCATAATATAAGCAACCAAATATTAATTCATTTGCTAATACCATGCGATTTGCAACTGGGTTCCAATGCTATGTTATATTTTTTATTTGTTCAAATGAAAAACAAAAACCTGTATACAAATAATAGTCCACACTTTAATAATTTAAGAACTTCTCCAGTCCAACAGAACAACAGCACTTGGTAGTCAATTATCGCTTATTTGGCTATGTTTACGAGTTCCGTTGAACAGTCAGTCCTATGAGCTCTTAGGCTAAATGTTGTTTAGTTACTTCCCGTGTTCGAGCGAGTACAATAACTGGCCGTCAGGTACCATTAATACCAAGTCCTCATTCATATTAAACTGATATCAAAGTCAACAGTACATATAAATATTACGAAATATGGGAATAATACAAAACTCAGTTTTAAATTTAACGTTACGAGTAATCGCTATTGATATTTACATAAACAAACTCAATGCCGAGCAACAGTGTTCTAGAGAAGAATTGTAATAATGTGTTCTAAACATATTAAATTCCAAGTGATCTCTTTTTTAACTTACTACCATGTTGGAGGTGTGATCCCTGGAGAGTTAATCAGTCAAGGGATATTGGAGTGTTATGACCAGTACTCTATGTTCAGCTGATGAAATTGCTAATATCACCTCCAAAGCATATTCTATGTTGGGCTTTATTGGTAGGTCAACAAGAGGCTTCAAATGACTCCAATCCTTGCTTGTCTTGTATAAATAATTGGTGCACTCCTTTTTCGAATATGGTAGTGTGAATTGGTCTGCTTACCAACTGAGCCAAATAGTGAGTTGAACGGTGTACAGGCTCGCTTTGCGAGCGTTCGTTTAGGTCTTACCTACTTAACACTAATATTAAACTGGACCAGCTTTTTTCTCTACAACATATACATAATCGACGTGTCATATTTGATATGATTTTTCAATCCAAGCTGATTAATGGACTGGTGGATTACCCTGATCTCTTGGTGTTGATAGATTTGGGTGTACCGAGGAGTTTTCAGTCGGAGATTCCTCCCTACATCCTTTTCCTACAACTGTGGAGGCTTCAGAGGCTTCGTGGCAAGACGTCTGGAAGTATTGACCTTTTCCATGGGTATGTTTCATCTTTCAAGATGAGTGTTATGCAGTTGGTCAATCGGTTATGATATGTCAGTTCAATTATATCATTGCATTGCTCTTATGTTAGTTGTATACTCTGCTAGGAATATTGATTTTTCTGTTTTAGTTTTGATGTTGTTAATTTTTGTATATTATTTTTCAGTTATTAAACTATTATTAATATTATTTCTTATTATTGTTACAATTTACAATTCGATACGATTTTAGTACTACTGTTTGTTACTTTTATTACAGTTTAATATCGTACTTTGTTGTGGCTTCTGACTTACGTATTTATTTATCTTTTTATGTGCTTACGGTCTAGTATTGATTTATATGTATTACATACACTTTGCCACCTAACGTGCACGTTTATTGTAAAAAATGTCTGTACCGATGGAATAAATAAATAAATATATCACAAGACAAACGTCAACAGTAAATAGGGTACTTTGGGATTATACCGACCACATCAGTATGAAGAACACAAAAATATAAATTTATAGAAACAAACATGATAGAACGAAAAAACAACTCTTTAATTACAAAATTACAAACTTACAACGATTATCAATTGTTAATGGGGTCAGATTCCGTTATATGCGCACAACGCTTAAACTTTTTCAATGAACTTAGAACGTTATAAAACGATGTAATTGAGTAACAGAACTAACATTGCATCAATCAACAAGTATTTCCAGGTATTTTGATCGGTATTGTTTTTGCTGTTATCTTATCTTTCTCGAGAATCCCAATTACGTCAGGACGCGCGGCAGCACATGATTATTTAAGTTTTTTGCACGGTATATAATTGCCTTTCCATTAAAATTCAATTTATATTTATCAGCCCCTCTAGAATTTGATATTTTACTGATAGGTACTATCTTGAGGGATGTTTTTCTTTCGTTGACATCAGCGCGGGGCAGTACCTTGGGTGCTGCCCCGCGCTGATGGCCGGAGGCACTCGCATTTTGGGTGGCGGAGTGTGATAGAAAACAACAAGTTTTGTGTGTTTTTTTCAATAAAGAATTTAGTTTTTGTTTGGTAATGTTTGTTTTTGTTGAATTTTGTTTGGAGAAATGTAGGGGTAAAACACGGAAGTACAACAAAGCGACGCACCAGCTGAACGGGCGGTGAGACTCTGCAATCACGTTATCTACTAGACCGCTCGACTTTGACCTCTGTCTGAGGATGGGGAGTAAACCTTGAATAGTCCTCGAATTCATGAATACATATGTTAGCATTACCTGAATATTCTTCATATTTATTTAATATTTTAATATTTAATAAAACTTTCATTAATATTTTTCTTACTTGAAGATTCTTGTTTTTGTAGATAGCTTTATGATCAGCTTGGCGTAGGAGAAGAGCTGAGTTCCTCTTAATTGGACCTTTCATCTTGATTTTCTTCATGAAGAGTGGCAACCTTAAGTACACCTTAAGATTTAAGCTTACGCTTCGTAAAACTCTTATGAATCTAGTAATTTTATCACTTAAAAGTAATAAAACACATTTACACTAACACCAACAACAAGCAGTTTCACTTTGTAAACAAACGAAGACTTTGAATTTGATTAGAATCTAAAATAGATGGTGACAGCTAACAGCTGGTGACAAAGCCAATTCCAATCTCAGAAAACTATAACACAGCGATTTATAGTACATTAAATTCTATATCAAGGTTAGTTCTAAATTTAGTATAAGAATGGCGAGTTGTAACTGTTTTATAAAATATCTGATTTCAACGGATTTTTATGGAAGTAGTTTTAAAATAAATTGGAATACATTTAAAGCAAAGTTATGCAAAACATTTCGAAATTTATTACCGCGCGGGGGGGGGTCATCCGAATCCCCTTAAATTAACACTTCTCATTATACAGCTCATAAATATCATGCTTGTATAATAAAAATTTGAATAAATAGTGTCGAAATGGAAACTTTTCCAAACTGCGTCTATTATATTGTTGTGTTCAAGCCACTTAGAATATAAATATGTTTAAATAAATTGGACGAAATGGAAGACGGAATATTCCTGAGTGGAAAGGTGCTTCACGTCGAAATCCGAACGAAATCCTGGATTGCCACTACTGAATTGACGTTAAAAGTCAGAATTCCAATCATGCTTGTTAGAAATGTAAGCCCCCGGAACATGTGCAATGGGACGAGGCTGCTTATTAAGGAATTAGAGAACAATTTAATTGTAACAACCATCACCACCGGCCCAGCAGCTGGTCAACCAGTTCATATACCGAGGATAACTCCCAACCCCATTTAAACGGCTTCAATTTCCGGTATATGAAAGATGTTTTATCTTTCACGTTAACTATTAACAAGTCCCAAGGCCAATCTTTCGAATGACTAAGGATCGGCTTGAGAGAGTGTTTTACTCATGGTGAACTATATGTTGGTCTATTGCAGGCCGGAGCACCTGAAAATTAATTAATTATGCTGCCACAAAATAAAAAACCATCAAATATAGTTTACAGGTAAGCTCTCAAACAATAAATATAATGGCTTAGCTTTTATAGATATGACATCTTTTACTAACATTATAAATAAAATAAAATAATAAATATAAAAATTTAAATTAATAAAAACCAAATTATTCAAATAATAATACCGAAATAAAATACCACTTTAGTAACCCTCGACGGAAAAAGAAGGGTATGTGTGTGTGTGTGTGTGTGTGTGTGTGTGTGTGTGTGTGTGTGTGTGTGTGTGTGTGTGTGTGTGTGTGTGTGTGTGTGTGTTAAAATTTACTATTTGTTGAATACTTGTGCGAAGTCGGGAGGGCCGCTAGTATAAGTCTATACGGAGGACTGAAAAGCCTATTACGGTAAACAGGAAAATCCTATTATTTCCGATAAAAGGGAGAAATCATTACCAATTTCCAATCCACGCAACATTTAAAATAATCATTGGTAAGGTTTTGCGTCATGTTGTTTTCTGGACTGTAGTGTGGTAAAGAAGGTTCGTTGAAGCATGTTAGATTTCATTATTCTGTTTTCCAGCCAGCGTATAAATACCATATAATAATGTCAACCAGTCTTGGGTAGTGTACATAAAATATGCACAGCTTTGTTCCTTAAGGTTAGTTTTATAACAGTGTGTTAAGTACATTCACTACTAATCAAACATTTATATTACATAATTATAATTTAAACAAAAATGTCTCTTTGACGTACTTCAGCTAAAACACCAAAGAACGTTTAATAAAAGTGTTTATTACACATGTTTAGTGACAATGAAATTTGGATTTTGAAACAAATATTAACATTAAAACAGTGTTTAAATTAAGTGATCATGTGGTTATGCTGTCATATAACAATGTTTACACATACTCCACAACTCTAGACGCCAAGATGGCATTTTTAGCTACTTAAGAGACCAAGATGGGATGTCTTGTTACTTTAAAGACCAGTGGGGTGTAGGGATTTAAGCAATCAAAATTGGGATATATTCATACCAGGGACCTAAGATATTTCCATGTAAAATTTCAGTACAATTGATTAAATAGTTTACGCGCAAAAGCAAAGTATTGTTTCACTTTCGCATTTATAATGTTATTAGCGTTAGAAAGTGGAGGAATAAGTTTCCGTTTATAAAATGTCCAACTTCATAAAATATGCCCTACGAATATAATTTTTTTACTCCTCGCGTTTATTGGAATTAATATTGAAAATATACTTTTGGCTATAAATATTTGTAAATGTACAGCTTAAACAGTATTAGAGATAAAGTTACTATCAAGCTTTTGCTATAGATTTAAATACTTTTATATATACCAACTTAGTTTTTTTTTGTCACAAGTAGGCTTTTCAGTCCTTTGTATATACATATATTGTCTTGATCGGTGAAACAAGGCAAACTTAAATATGGCACCTTAAAAATGAAATGAAATGAAAATATATTTATTCCATTTAAAACATTACACTTCATGCATCATATAAAATGATAGGAATATACTCGACCATCCTACACAGTTTTGATGGCCGGCAGTCAAACAAAATACACTACTATCAGTCACTAATTTTATGACACTGAGAATTGACCGGAAGTAATTTACAAGAGTCGTAGGTATATGCTTTTTGACCGATGTAAGCTTTGCAGACCAGTCCTAATACATATTCTTTATCGGGATAACCATACAAACTCTACCATGGTGTCAGAAGTATTAGTCGTGTGAATCAGAAGTGCACATGCGCACAGCCTAACATTAAAACCCTTCGCGATTTCACTTATCATCTGCAACTCTTATCTATGAAAAAGTTAATGATATGTACCCAAAATATACCTACTTCCGTTTAAAAACTACTTAGAGCCCTACCATTTATTATTTCATAAATGCGATAAATGAAAAACTAAGGACCTTTTCCTTTAGGATTCCTCCACAATAGCATACAATAGTTCAATTGTGATTGAAATAGTTGTAGCTAATCAATCAATAGTCATAGAACATGGTTGATAAATTCGGGTTGTTTCACATATAATTATAAACTTTTTCAACCTCCGACTTCACGACCTCAAAATACTGTTCTTTAAACTTAAATCTAAAATGTACTTGTATCAGGATATTGGATATATTCCAGGGATAATCACTTATCTGAGAAATGTTAAGAATGTAATTTATAAGGTATAGGCGTATGCCCTCGGTGTCCCTGTTTAATTATAATGTGTATAATTAATATCCATAATTAATTCGTAACCTCAATTGAGGTTGAGTGGTAGAGAGGGCTTTATAACCTTAACTCCGTCTCTTTAATAAAGGTATTTTTCATTTAATTCAAACACTTTTTTCTCGTAAAGTATATGTATACGTTTTGTGACTTGAATTGAACAAGTGTAAAAATTTAAAAATATTCTCTGAATAACGATTGCAAAAGATCCAAAACACTCAACATCTTCCGTAAATCTACGACCACAAGAAAGGGCGTAAAAGTATTTGGGGTTTAATTAAAATCGTTCTCTAAGGGCTAAAATCAAGATAGCTACCAGTGCAACCCGCTCTTGAGTAACCATCGCTTTCCACCCTTTACTCATAAATATCGAGACGAAGGACACAGAGGAGTTTCCAACGGATTAAGTCCTTCAAATTAGCTTATTTCTTTAAAGAGAGGTTATCTAGATACGAAGATACATTGTAAAAAACGATAATTCGAGAGACATGTCCTCAAATCTTTCTTGGAAGATATTTAGTCTTCTATGCATACCTCCACTTGCCCGTCAGTCTCAACCTCAAACGAGGTTTTTAAGTAATTTTTGAATATTTTAGTGTAATTGAGAGCCCCTCAATGAAATATGTAATATTTTTACTGGTTCTTTAGATAAAATGCTCCCTACTTCGACCCCACTCGCCTCGCCGTGTTACGGCCCTGATATTTATTCTGGCCCCGCTGTGGTAGCCCATGCATGATTATGATATCGACAGCTCAGGAAGCCATTGGTTCTTTACTTTTGAGTCCCCCTCTCCGACCCCCCTCGCCTCGCCGTGTTACGGCCCTGATATTTATTCTGGCTCCGCTGTGGTAGCCCATGCATGATTATGATATCGACAGCTCAGGAAGTCATTGGTTCTTTACTTTTGAGTCCCCCTCTCCGACCCCACTCGCCTCGCCGTGTTACGGCCCTGATATTTATTCTGGCCCCGCTGTGGTAGCCCATGCATGATTATGATATCGACAGCTCAGGAAGTCTGTTTGCGCACACTTTCTCCTGTCTTCGCCACATCGCGTCTGGCAGCAGGCGGGCTCTTACCCAGCTGACAGCCAGGACCGCGAGTGTCTGTTTACCTCATTAAAACAATTTCATAAAGGTCAAATTTTTACTCAATCAAATCTCAAGATTGAAACGTCTAGTGAGATTGATGTTCAATTAAAGGTCAAAAGGTCAGATAGCGTTTTAAATTATTTAGTCTGATATCAACTGATTTTGAGTGAGTGAAATGATTGCAACTTGCCTGTACCACAAAAAAGTATTAATGCCTAATGCGAAGAGGCTGTTGGGTAATGGCAGCAATGACTGATATGGTCTTTATATTCTGTCTAACTGAATAATTTTGTAATATGAGCAAAATCTCAATTTTAAACTGATGCATACGTTATAATCAGCAGTTTGATACATCAGCATGTCCGACTTCTAACAATTAGCTCCATAAGCTAATCGTCGGAGTTGAATGACCGGCAATGGGATCATTGCTCTTGGCGATGTATTCCAGGGTACTTAGGAATCAAATAAACCCTATAAGCCATAATCAGAATAAATAATAAATTTTATTTGAAATTTAAAGTTCTTACTGTAAGACAGCTCTATATAGTTCATCAGAACAAACTGGGTAAGGTTTGACAATAGAATATGAACTTTACTTGCTTATCTTAAAACTGCCCAGATAATACTTATTGTTTGTTGTTTAATTTTCTACTGAATGACTTGTATACATCGTGTGTATACATCGTATGTATGATGGCACCACACCACGTGTCGTGTTGGCTACACTGAGGCCGCATGCAAAATGTTTAGCCTATAGTTACATGCCTTGTTATTAGTCACACATGTAATAGTATGATTTTACTCAGTTTATTTATTTACAAATGAATTTGTTCTGCGATTTCACGTTACCCTTCATACCTATCCGTACAGCCAATTTAAAAGTGCTCACTAACGCTCAGCCAAACCCTATGAAATGGTATGAACCAGCATGCTCGATATTACTTATACAAATATGAAGCTTAAAGCACGAGTTCAAGTCTACAGATCAGTTTAATTTCGAGTTTAACAACATAAAAGAAATGTTTCTAGCCCCTCGAGTGATAGATAACCTTTGCTAACGCTCAGCCAATAAATTAAATTTTGGTGGCCAATGATATAACAACATATTTAAGCTACGAACGTAATTATTACAGTTGCATGTGTAGTTATGTAAAAATGTGACACACTCGAGACGACTTTACAAATGTATGTGTTCATTTTATTTGGAAAAAATGTGTATTTAAAATTTATATTACTCAAGGGTTTTTGTATCCTTTAGTGCTTCGAGTATTTCTTTATATAAAATACTACAAATTATGAGTTTGGTTGAGTTAAAAAAAATTAGGGTTTCAGGAATGCTATGGTACAAAACAACCATTGTATGCTCTCCCTTCAACCCGCGATTTCTTTAATGAACGTGTAATAATACAACTTGGATATATATGTGTTAAATTACCAATAAGTCAAACTTGAAAAATAATAAAAATAGATTTGGATGTTGAAAATTAAAAACTTTAAAATGGATTATCTATAAACGTATGTAGAAATTCTAAAGATCACACACTACTCTTCTCAAGATTCAGTCTTTCAGTTGATTTCTTTCTTACAATGTCTAGAGGGGACGTTCGGTGACGAGACACTACTGCTCTTGTATAAGGCTTTAGTTCGGCCTAATCTGGAATATTGTACTCTTGTTTGGTCCCCTCATTACGCATCTCATATTCACAAACTACAGAGTATTCAAAACAAATTTTGCAGACTTCAAGGAGTCCGGAGAGGTGCAGCCTATCGGGAGGTCTCTGTCCCCGCACTTGAGCAGGAATTTCTTCTGCCTACGCTGGAGTGCAGAAGGAGAATGTTTGACATTATTTTCCTGCACAAGTTTATCAACGGGGCGATCGATTCACCAGAGCTTTGAGTAGGATATCCCTCTTGGTGCCTGCTGGAACCAGATCCAGGAATATGTTTTCAACCTGCCACCACTCAAACAATTACAGCTATCACGGTCCTATTGCTCGACTTCATAGGCGTGGAAACAGCATTCCTTCCGATGGTGATATGTTTTATGACAGCATCGAAAACCTTAAAAAGAGACTGCAACAGTAATGAGTGATAGAGTTTTTTCCCCTTAATATTAGTTGGAGATGATGTTTGTTGATTTTTCACTATTGTAACATTATTTCACAAGATCTTAATACTTATTTATTATTCCACTGCATAATCACTACTTTCTGTAATTTAATTAGTTGTTATTTATTTTGTTGATGTTATATTTAAGTTGCATGAAAATGTTGTGAAATTATTGTATATTGGCGGATGTCTTTCAGTTATCTCTTTCTTACAATAGCTGTTTAGTTCCATTTGTTGTGAGGATGAATCTTATCAGTACCTTTCCAGTTGTAGGAATTCGAGTAAAATGTCATTAATACTGTTCTCAAGATTTAGTCTTTCAGTTATCTCTTTCTTACAATAGCTGTTTAGTTCCATTTGTTGTGAGGATGAATCTTATCAGTACCTTTCCAGTTGCCACCAATACAACCGCATAAGCAACTTCTCATACATTCCAGACGCGCTGGAAATATCGTCTTCAGCCATGTGTGATCCGCTTACGTCAGGACGGGAGATACTCGTATGGGCAGGAGCGGAAGATTATTCCTATACAGGAAACACGCACAGGACTCGCAGTTAGGATTCTGCAACAGAATCCAGTTCGCTCGTTAGGTTACTTCAAGTCCTAATGAACCCAGAGAAACTAGATTGACCTCACTTTTCATCTCTCTTCGCCTGAGACAATGCCAGGTAACGCCTAATTATGTTCGTTGCTACAGGAATTCGGATTTGTACTTATATACGTTACATGTTTGTTAATTTCCTTGCTAGTTTAACTTAGCATTTTGCCGTAGAATTAATAGTACTGATTTAAACAACTGCAACGCAAATTTTATAAAACATGCAGATTTTATGTTTTGAAATGAAGAATGAGCTTTTTACAGGGAACGGCACCATAAAAAAGTACGGTATGTTGAGGGAACATTCTTCAAAATAATTTTTTATTCTATGTTCATATTTTTATGAATCAAAACACTGATTTTCTATTCTGGATAAAGATCACACCCCCCCCCCCAAGGGTTGTGTTTCACCCCTCATAAAGAAAATTCCATAGTGATTCTTCTCCCAAAACATTATTTAACTCCTTTTTACTGCTAAAATGTGATTTGTTACATCGAGTAAAACCGTATAACCATTTCAGTTCTATTGCTTCGACGACAGAGACACAACACTACATTGTGACCACCTTTGCACAGAAAAAAAATTGTATTCTACTCCCCGAAACATCTATATTCACAAATAAACTCCTTCGCGATCAAAGAAGAGGCTCTTAGTTTTTATTCTTAAGCCAAGCCTTCTTATCAATATCTTTCCAGTTGTAGGAGTAACTACCATTAACACTGTTCTCAAGATTGAGTCTTTCAGTTATCTCTTTCTTACAATAGCTGTTTAGTTCCATTTGCTTGGAGCATGAATCTATCAGTACCTTTATAGTTGTTGAAATTCGAGTAAATACCATTATTACTGTTCTCAAGATTGCGTCCTTCAGTTACTTCTTTCTTGCAGTAGCTGTTTAGTTCCGTATGGTTTTGAGCATGAATCTTATCAATACATTTCCAGTTGCTGTAATAAAACAACATTAATAATGTTCTCAAACTTTAGGTTTTCAGTTATCTCTTTCTTACAACAGTTGTTAAGTTCCATTTGCTTTTGAGTATGAATTTACTAAAGTTTCCTGGGTTTATTGTCATTGAGACCCGTCTCGACAGTTTTAGTATTACAGCATCGAAGCAAACCAAACAGTCTTTCCGTCATTCGAGGTCCTTGGAAGGAAACTCCTTAATACATAGAATCCTTAATATGTTTGAGTCCCATACCTCGTATTTTAGGAGGAATGACCAATAGGGCCAATAGGGGTTTATGAACTTGCCTGAACAAGATGACCACCAGAACTGCAGAAATGTAAGAGTTGGGTAAATTCAAAGAGATCAGTATAGTTATAACCAACGGCCTACTTTGTGTGTTTCCTTTTTAGATGCTGAAAATGTTCAAAGTACACTTATAACAGTCTTTTAAAAATTTGAAAGTGAATTTCTGTTAGTTTGTCACCAGACTGGGTCTCATGAGGATGCATGATTGTAAATGCTTTCTGGGAGCATAAATGCGAAGCGACGTTTCCGTATTATGTATGTTTCCTTTCCCCGGTGCAGTGCAGATCTCACGGCCGTGTCAGGCTGCGAAATGATTTAATTGCGAGGATTGTTCCTGCTCGAGTGAAGAATGGAGAAAGGTCCTCGGAGCTCCACAGTCGAGAGTTGACGGTTATTTTCTAACAAACGAGGGAATTCACACCTCATACACCTCAAGCACGTCCAGGCACGCGATCCCATTGTTTACATCCTCTTGTGAGGCGTTATCTGTGTTCTTATCATCAGTTTTGTTGTTGCATTCGTGTTGCATTAAATTATAACAATATATTCACAACATACGTTCAGAAAGTAACTATACTACATATATGCACACACATATACGTGTATATTACATTGGCTCGACAGTGAATTCCCTGAGAACAAAGATGACAGGGTACAGGTATGGATATAAATATAAAGAAAAACAGAGCAACCTATAGTGGCACATGGTTTGATGCATAATTTAAATTTGGAAGAAACATGTTCAGTCAAACCAATAAAAATATTGCTAAATGTAAGTACAAACAACCTAAGAACCACGGAACAAGTCCGTCAGCTCGTCACCAAATCAAAATTTCCAGGTGGAATAAATGTAAGATGAGTTAATTTATGAGTCAACTAAGTTAATTTATAAAATCAAATCTTATGTTTACCATTTCACCTCATTAATTGTTTATTTTGATTTCCTGTGTAAATGCTTGTGTATGTAATGTCCTTATAGTCCTATTTATAATATTTTGCTTCATTTCCTGAAGACGGTTTAAATCTAAATATAGAAATTATTAATTAGTATATTTTTATTTCTTATTTTTAAGATTAACATACAGCGTTCGTGTGTGCGTGTGTTTGTTGCTGGTAAAATTGGCTACCGATATTTATCATGATGAATAATGTATCAATTACTTGTCAATAATTTCGTTGCGGTAAAGTGTTAAATTTCAATTATGATGCACCAACATGGTTATATTGTGCTTATCAGTTTGGTTCCAAAGAATTCGAAAGTGTAGTTCAATGAAATGTGAAACGCCAATGGTAATCTTAGATTAATCGTTTATTCCTTCGCGTCAAATTATTTAAACTCGCCATCTCTGTAGGCTTATCCCTCTTTGTTTTTTGTAAGTAATTAAGAAATTAAATAATGATTTATTTCACAATGTTCATATTTATGCATGCTTAATACGAAACTAGGAATTATATCTAACCATAGCTTCCATTAATAATGGTAGGTATTTCCAATGTTTACAAACGGAATATAATTTATCTGAGTTCAGTCCTATGATAAAATCATGGTAAATAGATAAATACCGACCCGCTGCAATGCTCGTGGAAACTTAGCTATAACTAATATAAGTTGATAATTACCGAGATAGGACCGTGCTGTAGACTAAACAGTGTAGACCTATTTCTTCCAGTATATTTTATTCCTGCCTCCGCAAATATTTTATTCTAGTCGAACGCCTACGCACGCTTTAATGGGCATGACTCAGGACTTTGTTGTGGCTCTGACATGTTTTGTATTGGTATCCACAAGGTATTGCTGTATATATGCCTTCATTTCCAACTTGTTTCTAGCGGAAAATGTAGTTTTTGAACATTCTTTACAAACTACGCAATGCATCATTTCGTTGCTGTTTTGCGTCTTTACTCGAATCTATTTTTTATCACTTCTAAACTCACTCAGCTGTTTCTAACTCCATAGCTAGCGACAACACGTTAAACTTTTTTACATTAGGTTTGTGCTTCTTATACCCATAAATAAAAATAAATGAATCCTTACCAAGCTTCTTATTCATTCTGCCCGCAGTCTGTTATAGTTCGAGTGTACTTCATAGGGATAAAAATGCTAAATTAAAGATCTTTACGATACCTATTCGAAACACCTATGTACCGCAAGTGGATTGAGTAATAAAGGTTCCTTACCTACCAAAATAAAGAAAAATATTTTCTCAGAACGCCCCTTGAAAATGGTATAAAAGTACCAAACACATGGGTGGATGGTTTCTGATGTATCCTAGGGTTTGTGTGAAATCGCAACTTTTGGCATTTTATGTTTTCTAAATGTAAAATCGTTCAATTTTGGAAACCATGTTCATTCATTCTCTATTAATCAGAGGAGCCATTGGTTATACACGTTTCATATGCTGTACTTCTAATGTACGTTAAAAAGTAGTACGAAATTTATCCTTACACCTTGTACTGTGACTTCAGTTCATATACTTCTGTTAATGGCTGCTAGAGGATACGGTAAAGGAACATCCTGTGTGAAAGCGCTATGATTTTCTTTACACCACTAAAAGAATATTGAATACGGTTATCACCGCAGGTCGAAACCGCAACGCGAGAGGGGGAGGGGTGTAAGGTCACCTAGCCTTGGGTGTGATTCCCGATATTACTACTAGTCATTCTGGGCTGAGTTAGAGCGGTTTCTCCCTGGCTAAGGGAAAAGACAGAGTAATCTCGAAATGATTATTTCGCACCATAGTGGGCAGTAGAAATTATTGTATAGATCTCACCGTGGGTGAAATAAAGCTTAACAAATTTTGTTCTGATTAACTGGAAAGTGCTCCTATGCTGTTCAATGTTGAAGCGACTGTTTTGATTGATGCAATGCCCCTCCGTACGAGTTTCAGTGTAATATTTTAACCGAATTTTCTTTTAGAAATGAAATAAGCCAAAACTGTTTTAAGGTTTAAAAACGTATGCTTCCTAAATCGTTTAATTACTGAACTATATTATGTAGCCCTCAGACTCCTTGGTAATGAATATACATCTCTCCCCCCTCAAAGTTACTTTCTGGTTATGTCACTGACACCACTAGTGTCGGTCAGGGGAATAACAGCACGTAAGTTCTGGGGGCGTGTTACATCGACTGAAGAGGTCAACGTCCTTGTTTATATAACCTCCCCTCCACCACCGACGATAATCTGGTATCAAGTGTTATACATGAGTTTCCAACAGGCCGGACGCATGCGGATGAAGAATGGCTGCCAGAAATACGGGGCAAAGGTTACGGAAGTAATTGAGAGCTGCGTACCGTACAGAAACCGCTATCAATAAGCCAGGGCAATTAGCTCTCGCCTGGGCATACCCCAGATACCATTACCTCCTTTCATAACAGTCTCGCATGTTTGGAAACATGGATTCCGTAAAAACGTTTTCTCAAATAAAAGTGAATGGATCCAAATGCTACTGGGTTTTCACAATTTATTATAATCATTCCGATAAAGACACTGCTTTAACTGTTGTAACTATGCTATTATTCACACCCATTCGTAATAATGACACAGTTTAGGGGGTACGGCGGTTATCGCAAGATATCCGAATCAAGCAAAGTCGAGCGTGGATGATGCTTGGATGGGCGACCGCTCAGCGATCCTGCCTTGCAAGCAATCCGCCTGCCCGGCCATCAGTGGGGGTTCAGAAGTCACCTTTAAGACCTTGGTCCCGGTTAAGAGTTAGAGAGGGCTTCTCAGCTCTAACTTCGTCTGGTAAAATAAAGAATTTTTCACTTCCTTACTTCACTCCAAAGAAGTCCTTTGCTTCGTGTGTGTTCCTTTGTCTCTATTGTTATTGTTATTAAAAGTTCAATTTATTAAGAACAATTTCTTAGAAATTATTTTGTGGTAGTTATTAAAATTGAACTATTCAGATCAGACACTGAAAAAAGACAGATCAGATTCGATTTTCACCAGATGTTTAAGAAAGGATATAAAATACAAATCTGAAGTGTAGGCCGTTTCAACATTGTAAGAGATTGGACTTCAACTTTGGGAGAATGCACTTGAAACTTAGTAAAACTCATAAAGATGGTATGTTTTGATGGAGTTTGGTATGCTTTCCAACGTTTTATTCAACGTTGGATATTTTTATTATATAACTTATTTTCAAATGTTCAATACTTTCAAATCTAGTAAATTGTTAATAATGTTTTGGCATACGACTCATTTTGGGCCTAAAAAGTACAGATATTTAATGGGGTTAGGTTGGTGAACCTTATTAAATTGTCAGAGCCAGTTGTACCATAAGAAATGGGATAGATTATAGGCCTGTGCTTAAGATTTCAAGTGAAGAAAGATTAATTATGATTTCTTGTAAAATCTCAATTTAAATAACGTAATAGAAAAAAATAATTTGGGATTTTACCGAATTTGAGGAAAATTATTTTACTTCTGGACTCATTTAAGTAATATAAACCAGTGAATGATTAATATTAAGGATCTTCATCATTATATACTTAATCTCAATACTAGAGAAATGTAAGCAATAAGCCTATCATGTTCCATAACAATAAAATAAGCCCTTTTCCATTCAATTTTCAGATTAATGGTAGATTTTACATAGTGCTAACATAAATAAAGACGTAAATATACTTTCGTCATCACTGGTAAAAAAGGTTCCGCTAAATGCTCAGCCAATCAAACTTAGTAGTTGCAAATCTTAAATATATAAATTCGTTTTAAGGGCACTGTACTAGATTATACAATCAGTAAATTTATTATAAGCCTAACATTTCCTTGTAAATGTACGTATGTACCCAAGTAGACGCATTAAAGTTAATTTAAATCACGAAAATAAATAAATTTGCAGTATTTACTTTCAAACATCTATGGATATTCAGATATCCCCTTAGCAGGTAATCCGTTTGCTTAAGGACACTATCCTCGGTATATAAATGTACACGAGTGTTTATTATTTTATAATTACATATAATTACAAATTGAAAATTATAGTACTTTTCCAGTTATATACTATATTCCGAAATTAAAGACACTATGTCTTAGAAAATTTACGTTAAAATCTTAGCAATACTTGTAATTAACAGACAGGCAAGAATTTGAGTTAATAGAATCTTTCGAACTATCATACACAAGATCCATATTCCGCCAATCGCATTTTTTTATCAGTGATACCAACAGCCATAATATAGTAAAACTACTTTACCGTTTGTTTTGGAGTGGAGATGCATTGCAGGTTAAGCTAAAATGTTTTCGTATAAACCCAACCATACAAATTGACTAACAGTTTTATATGATTAATGAATATTGGTTATGTCGGATTATGTCAACTAATAAACAATAGACTTTGATTATTAATTAATATATTTGGTTTTCCCGTTGCCAACATGATTACCCATATGAGACTCACTTTTTGACATCCAGGAATAAAGACTCCCATTGACCGATGATTACCATTTTCAGTACCGATGTTGAGGGAATTCCCAATTTCCCGAATTTCACCCTCGTTCGAAAATTATCGTGCGAACAGACATTTATTAATTGTATTTTCTCATCTGGCAATAGAGGCTGCGCTCAACGCTCAACCAATCATTAACACTGATTTACAATTGCGAGAATAACAAGTACATACTAGGCTAATTGAATTTGCTAATTATTTCTTTTCAAATAAAATGCTATCATACACAAGAGCATTTAGAAGCACAGTGTACGTAGCACAAATGAATTTGAAGAACCTATTTCATTCAGAAGCAAGAGACTTTAATACACGGTTTGAAAAGTGTATCTTTTCTAACATGTTTTATTTTTATATCTAATGTGTAGCTCGAGTTGGATTTGAAGTCTTATAATACTAATTACTAATGTCGTGAATAATTTCAATGAATAAATAAAAAAACACATGTTTATAAAGACGTCTTAGTTACTAACAGCCATCACTGTGTCGGGGACACAAGAGGGCACGAGGAGGATAAGGACTTATAACTTCCTGGGAATGCCAACAAGCGAGTAACAGTTGCTCACTCTCAAAAGGTGAACTGAAGGTCAACGGTTGTAAAGTGAGGTTATGTTTGCTGCTTTCTTCTTCTTCCAGAAGCCAAACAATAGTCTGCCTTTTTGTGAAGGTGATTTGCAGCATTAAGTCGGACATGCTGTGGTTGCAGCTAACCAGGTTGGAGTCTGTAGAAGAATACACGTTGGCAGAGCAACTACAGAAGGTGATTTGCGCTGCAGGAAAGCGTGTCAAAGAAGGGGGGGGGGGAGGGAGAGGAAAAAGATTCATAATCCCCTCACAAGGAAAACTTTTTTTGTAACTAACGTTATTTTTTTACAGAGTATGAGACTTGTACTCGTGTGATAGTTATCGTTACTCATTTTAACTGAAAGTAAACTATGGTTTTTATCAATTAAACCTTTTTTAGAAAGAAATATTGTGTTATTCACTTGCGTGAAATACAATCTATGTATCTTTTTCGATGGAGTTTTACTATTTTATATTCTATTTTTCTATTTCTTTTTGAAAATTCACCGTTTACGTCATTATGAAGAAAATGATTGTGCATCATGTAAATACAGTAAATCCACATTAAAAATATGGATTTATAAAAAATATAGTTGGAAGAAAGGTAGATTTCATATGTGGTTGTCATTTTGAAATGCTAAACTAAAGATTTGCAGAACACTAATGAGGCGTTAACTCTCAAGGTTGGCGTGCTCCTATTCGTAACACTTTCAAAAATTTAAAAACTCTATCATCTTGAAAAATTAAAAATATTTACAAGCATAAACATTTGTTTGTAAAAACGTGGACTTCAGTTAATTACAATCACTATCTGATTATCCTTGCAAGCATATTTACTTACAACGATGTAACTGTATATTTATAAAACATTTGAATAACCACCATCTTGTAACCTCAAGAGCTATCAAAACATTTATAACAATAAATGTTGTTTGAAGTTGCTTTAATATTTTTAGAAAAGTGTAAATTTTTCATAAGTTTTCAAGTATTAAAGAAAAAGAAAAAGGTATTTTGTACAATTGCGAATGGCCGCCATCTTGAAACCTTTTGTTGTTTGAGATTAGACAACGAACATGTTCAAGCAACGTATAAGTACTGTATTTTACTTAGTTTAGTTTTGACTTTGGATCTGAAGAATCATTAACTACCTTATAAACCTTTTCTTAAGTCCAGTACTTACTTACTAAGTTTAACTTTCACAACTTGAGCCAAGACAAAAATATTAAACCACCTAGAACAGGACATAAATTGCAAATGAATCAAACTTTAAACCAGCGTAATTTTTTGAAAAGTGAACCCTTTCAGGTCAGATTTACATCATTGTACTCTACTTATAAAGATCTTTAATTTGATGTACTATTCGACCTATGCTCTCATTTAAGATTTCTTTCTGACTCCTTGCGGTTTATCCCCATGACATGACAATAAATGGTAGTTACTTCAAAAAGTAGATTTATAGGTGCAGTAATGATGTACCAAGTTTTATTGCTTTACCTGAAATTGTTCAGGAGTTATTAAACCCGGGCGGGAGTATATATCAGATTGTGGAGGTTTTCAGCTCTGAGAATCATGATGGAGAAAATACAGATTTCTATGAAATCTAACTAATTGATTTCTAACGACTTTTAATAGATTTAGGTCTATAATATAAATTATCTTACTCAGAAGGGAGTTAGTTGTGTTATTATATTAACATGATATCAATACATTTTTAAATTTAGTATTCACATACAACACGAAGCGCTTACATATAAAGGATAATAATGTAAGAAGAAACTCTATTAATGAACAAAAATGCAAGTTATTAATCTAAGACAAACAATTTTGAGTTCTCTTTCAACACCAATCTATGTTTAACAGTACAAATCACCCTTTCCAGTAACAGATATTTTACTAGACTGGCAAAACCATTTTGTTATTTATGTTTAAACATAAATTCATTAAATGATTTGATATAGACATTGTGGTTTAAAATGTAGATCACTGATTTAGGAGTTTGCCGAATAAATATTCACGAATTCGTTTTCATGACATGATTTCCCAATTGAAAGTTTTAGTTCATATTTACTGTTTTGGGTAACTATAAAAAGGTTATAATAAAATAAAGACTTTCTTGTCACCATACAGCTTTGGTAACTCTTAATGGCAAGACCGCAAAAAAATGTATTGCATATTTTGACAAAATTCAAACCGGAAATTTCAGCTGTAAACTTGAGTATAGCGCTGTGAGGAGAGCATCTCTGTCGTTGTTGTTAGTCAGTCACCTGTCCGATGAGACTGCTGGTACCATGTTTCCAAGGTGACCCTGTATTGACCTTTGACCTGATGTAACCATGTCGCGCCGGTTTGCCTTGAGTCAGCCCCCTCCATTTCACAGCACCATCACCTATTATAACAACGTCCTCCCTCGCAACTACGTGTTCTTTCCATGTTTCTTAGTCTGTAAGGAACAATCATCCAAACTAACAAGAAACGTTTGTACTTTTCATAACCAAACACTGCCAAATATTTATGATAATAGTTTAACGTAGAGGAAGAAATGTTGTTTGGCATAAACCACAAGTGTTGCAAATACTACCTCACGTCAATGCAAATAGAATTAAATTTAATTTTATGAAGACCAAAAATTGAAACAAAATGACAAGGACACTGACAATATTTTACATTAAACAAAATAACAAATAGTACATTGGGTACTATTGTACACAATGTAGAAATGCACCAAACGAACTGGTGCACTAAGGAACTGTTTTCCTCTACACTTTAAAGATCCGTCTTACTGATAGTGAACGTAGTTTAATTATAATTTGTTAAGGGATCTTTCAACGCCAATGACATTTTAAATTAGTGAACGAAACGCTTTTAAAGGAAATAAACTATTTGCAGCTCCTCGGGAAACAAATCCGCAACTTCTCGGTTACAAAGCTACAGCCTTATCCCTAGGCTGCGCTGAAGATCATTGTTCACAAAGGTGATAATAATATCTAACAAAGCTTCACTTGCCAGGAGTTAAGTCGCTTTTCACTCATATTCCTTAAATCTCCTGACAGTCAAATCCTTATCAAAAATTTTGTCTGTTGAAAGATTTTCGCTGATGCCTTGTTGAATGCCACTTCATTGAGATGTCAGTGGGGGCAAAAAATGAGTCTTCCCAAAGCATAAAACTGACTGGAATTTTGGGAGAGCTGGGGATCCTGGTAAATAGAGTGACGCCATTGTTGATGCCATTGCCGGAAAAGACTATTAGGGATCGTGGGGTTACAATGGCGGAGGTTTCGTATGGGGACCCCACATTATAATAGAAAAGAATAAACCGATATATCGGAATATCGAAGAACCCGAAAAATAACATTCTTTATCGAACTGACTGTAACTTTTTTACCGGAGTGGTAAAAATTTATGATTGATGGTTTTGGTTGACCTTATGACCCAAATATAAATATATAGAATTCTTCCTTGAACCAAGAGGAGCCAAAGTTCATGCCTCTATTCAAGAAAGATCTATCATTTCCTTGATAACATATTGGAAAATGATGATTCTCGCTATAACAATCAAACGAGTTGCTTGGAGCTTGTATTGGCTTTTCTTTGTTCAATCACTCCATTGATGTGTCTGACCAACCAATAATTTGATGTGTCTGAAGAAGACAGCCTTGCTATCAAAAGGGGTCAGAAAGTAAAAAGTGATCAGAATTGATTGGTGTGTTTCTCGAAGTTACTGACCAGCTAATGTATAGGTAATTTCACAACCACGAGATTTTGCTGTGGGTTTTCCGTTGTGTACACTTATAAAATATTTGTAATACCCCCTCTCCCCACCTCAAATTTCTCACCCGGAAATTCCGAGCTATGCTAATGACCATTGGAAAAGCCTGTGTTTTATTTAGTTCTCTAATACTCACACGCGCGGCGTCAGCATTGGCTCGACATTGCAGCTGTACTCGGAAAAAAGTGAAGATTAGTAGACTAGAAGTCTAAAACATGAATACTGGAAGTACTCGAAGTTGTACTCGTAGTTAAAGAGCACTCGCAAACTCGCTTAAAACCAAATTACTACGGTATTAACCATTTATCGAGAAAACTAATCACGACAATGTGGTCTCGTCAGAAGGACATCACAACTACGTAATCTGTATTAATCTGCCAAATTAAATATCATCAATGGTAAGTTACTTTACTATTTACAATCTTACTTTATATTCTTAACATTCTAAATAGATGTCTCGCACGAAAGGACTAATTTAAAATATGCAAAAGGAAAATTTACTTATGGACAAGGCGCGCGAGGAGTTGCTCGGCTGCAAGATCTTCAGCTATAAAGTTCAAGAGAGAAAACATATCTACGCGTGTCAATTAGGTTATTATTTCACCAAAAATTTAGTTCCAAGAACATCAGAGTAAACTTCTTCTAACCAGTAACGAGTAACAGGGTTGCCAATATATATATATATATATTCAATGTTTAAAAACTATGAGTATTTTTATAAAACTTACAAAATTTTTAACGTTATAACTGTAAATATTAATGTCAAATATGTATGCGTGTTTGAGACTACAAACTTTAATTTGTAATATAACCAAATGAAAATCCATCTAGCGCGATACAATCAGTAGTCTACCATTTAGAAAACAAGATATTTTCGTGTAAACTATATAACTAATATAATTCTTCTAAGAACTAATATAGTTCTTTCATAAAACAGAAATCGGTCAACCGGTCAGACGCTATATGGAGCGTCAAGTAATGTGGAAGTGAAAGGCGTTCGTCTCTGTACTGCGATACACATCACTTCTTCTTACATGGACGAGGCTGTAACTGAAATTGGCAGGAAAGTTGTTCCTCGATTCATTCAACGGTTGCTTGTATACAATTACAAATGCTTTTTAATCCCTTGCAATGCCTAGTTTGAACTGGTGCAGCTCTGTAATCAGCGAAATTACTGCAGTACTTGGCGAGAAAGTACTATAGTGCTATGCAGTTTTATGGAACTAAACGTTTTACTTTTTATGGAAGTTTATACGTAAACTCGTCAAATATATTGGATTTAATTATTATTTGGCCGTAAAGATCTTTAACAAGACATTATAATCTGTACTAAAGCTGTCTTTATAGCTTGATGGAACTTGGGTATAATCGGAAAAGAATCTCTTGTATTTTTAATGCTCTGGTGTCACCTTGAGAGTACCATCAACATGTGAAGTAAGAGTTGGTATTGTACACTCGAAGCAATAATGACTGTGGAGAGGCAATTCCTCAACTTGATGGCCTGGAAGTTATTGGCATTTGTTGAAGATGTGCGGCCAAACCTTGTCTTGTTAAGGATGACTTGTTTTTCTACAACAGAATGCCAACGGCCGGAGCACAATAGGGAAGATCAACAGAAAGCATAACCAAAACTCGAGTGAAATGAGTTGAGAAGTAAATTCTAGAGCGAATTATTTATACGGTTATATTAAAAAATATTGGGAGCAATGTGATTTTTAAGTGTTTAAACGTCCATGGTGTATACACAAGGCCCTTCCTATGAATTTTGGGCTAATAGCAATCTTCTTGTAATATTTCAGGGGTTGGTGATGGCATTATCCAAGCCTGGTTCCATCAAGACTAAAAAGCGGTTTTAAATTCACAAAATAATTGTACAAAATCGGAAGGGTAGAGGCAGATCTTAAATGGTAAAACTAATAATAAGTTTTTTATTATCTATATAACACACCTGAAATCATAGGTATCAGAGACTACCTAATTATTATAAGGATTAAACAAATTAGCAACTACCCCATCCATAATGGCATATTAAAAAGAATCAACCATTATATTGATCTAAATTATAGTATGATACCTTAAACGATACATCTTATTCGGTTAAAGCACCAAGAAACTCGATTCGGGACTGCTTTACAACAATGTTGGTTGCTTTACTGATTTTGTTAATTTTTAAAAACTAACCACTAATTGTTAAACTAAGAGAAGATGACAACTGTACTCTAAATTTGAGACTTTAGAAAGACTGGTGAGAGATTTTTGGCATGTTTTGAAATTTTTTGTCTTTCACAAATCTCTCAAAGGTTATAGTATAGTAATCCTATCAAAAGTTTTGAAATGCTACCAACTTCTAATTAGAGAATGTAACTCGGTAGGCGTTCTTTTCATTCAATATTTCAAAAAGTTACCGACTTTCTATTGCAGAAAATGTAAAGTTTGCAATCAATAACTGCTGAATAGTTAAAATTGTCAGTTAAGTGGAGACGAGGTGGTTTACATCCACCGTGAATAAGGGAGTTTTATAGGTTAGAGTATTTCTCTTTTGTGATACCTTTTGGTAGCCAGTAAATTATATATTTCATTCGGAAATATAATTACGTCACTACTGAAGCCAATAAACAAAAGGTTTCACAAGTAAATAATTTGAATTAGTACAAAATTGTTCAGTGCATTTTTAAAACTCACAGTCCTAGGTGGGGCTATAGAGTTAAATTAATTATTTATACTAACTGTAAAGTTAAACATACGTCTTTTGAAGCTGACATTATTTATTTAAAAAAAAACATGTAAAATGTTAAATTTCTTACAACCTACTTTTATCTAATCAAGATAAAAGAACATTCTTGCTGCCCTGGTATCTCAAAAACAATAATTCCCTCTTGGTCTTATGTGGCAGAGCTATCTCGTAGACGATCATACAAGCGGACGCACAGATAGATAACGACACGAACCTGTCGGTCCTTAGTATATCCGTAAGCTTAATCTGAGAGAAACTTGCTCCATTTCACTAAGGGTATTATAACGGGATATTATCAAAAAGGTAAAAGTTGGTGGAAATATTAGAGGTACTGTAAATTTTGAAATTTCCGAATTTCTCGATCATGAATTTCGAAAGTCTGAAACCCACAAAGAAGTTCGTTACATGTGTGGGTCTCTGTTTTGTTATAGATACCTGAGTCTTGGAGTTCTGGTAGTCGGATCAATACAGAACAGGGTGTAAATTAATCCTTACACATCATACAGCGCTCCATTTCACTAAGGGTATTATGACAAATAGAAATGATAAAACTGTAAAAATTTGAGTAAGTAATTAGAGATAATGAAATTGAAAGTTATAATTTGGAAACTTGAAATTAGGATGTGAGATAAAAAGATTTTTGTTGCATATGTGGGTCTCTTGTGTTATTTTGGATTCCTGAGTCTTGGAGTCCTGGTGGACGGATCAATACCGAACGGGGTGTAAATTGATTCTTATACATCATCCTTCTCTCTCTGAACTGTAACAATGGGTATACATTAAATACTAACGCTACACCTTTCCTAGACTTTGCAAAGGGAATGATTTTTCAAAAGGGAGATCCCTAGGATGAAATAGGTTTTTCATGTAGACGGTTGAGCAACTCCAGGAATCAGTCCGGCCCTAAGAAGTTCTCCCGAGACTCCTGACGACCGCAAGCCGGCGGAAAGCGGGCGGGTGCAGCGAGGAGAGTGGGGAGGGACAGCCAAGAGCCGTGCGGCCCGAGTTGAGCGGCACTCCGGTGTAGGCGCTACTCCCGGACACATCATGGACAAGCAGCAGGACAGCATCTCCACGGTGGGGGTAGGAAAGGAGTATCCCCCTAGTGAGGTCTACACCGCCGAGCCGCCGCCGGTCAGTATCTTATACAGTACTCCATTCCAATTTTTTTCCGATAGGAAGAGAAACCCAGAGGCTACTTTTGAACCACTATACTGACTGTATCCATTATGTTGTACAAGTAATTTCGAAAAATTTAATTTAATTTGTAATAATTTTCTCTTCAATATAATTTTATAACATACCACCAACCATATTTCCACTATCTAAGGTATATCTCTTTATGTGTTTATTATAAATGGGAATGTAAGTTAACCATGATTGCTCTATGGCAGAGCAAAACTGGTATTTCGATAAGCAAAGAAACCCATAGGCTGATTTTGAACCATTATCTTGACTGCATCCATTATGTTGTAAAAGTCCTTTCGAAAAATTAAATTAAATTTATAATAATTTTCTCTTTCGTATAATTGTATAACATACCACCAACCATATTACCACTATCTAAGGTATATCTCGCTGTGTGTTTATTATAAATGGGAATGTAAGTTAAACATTATTACTCTATGTCAGGGCGAAACTGGTATCCCTCCATTTGTCAGTGTATTGACGTTTTTAAGTTACTGTATTTGAATATAAAACAGTTCTTATTAAAAATTTCCAAATTATCTTAGTTTTCTTCCATCATATTTTTTGAAATATTTTAGTAATTAATATACTAATACATGAATAATCGATTCGTGCAAAAAACCTTTAAATTGTATTTCATACAATCATAATGCATAAGTTAAATTATCGGGAAGTTTTAGACAATAGCGTCTTGTTACACCTGGTTTTAAATGTGTTTTCATAGTTTTTGCTCTAAACATTTTTCACTATTATTTCTAAAAGAACTTACGATTTTAAACCTACTTCTTAAACTCAGCTTAGCGGGGAAATATTCCATTTGTGTATATTACTCATTTTTTTCGTAAAACGTAAATGGTTTAGTTAAGTTTTATCTTGTTTGAGAAATAGTTCTTTTCCCACATCTAAAGACTTCACGTTTAAAAAGGACGAATAATAAAAACAGACCGTGACTTTGCTACTGAGTAAATTAGCACTAGTTAACTACCTTACATTATTACTTACATATTGAATTGACTACTTATTAGCCTAATTAAAATCGGCGAACAAATGTCCATACGATAAGTTTTACAAATTTTCCCATTAGTAAAACGATAAGTTTTACTTCTTGCTAAATAACACTCTCATTGGTAAAATCAAACAGCAACTTGACAAATTAATACGGAGTTACAAAGTTTGTAGTAACCTCGCGAACAGGCACTAATCAGTGTGTCTAAATAGATAACAAACAAGTCGTAGACCATCGTCGTATTTTCTTCCTGTTCCTCTTCTACTCACTTTTTGTAGATGTGGTAGTTTTTTGAAAGTTGAATGAACTTCGATGTAATGTTATAACTAATAATTATCCGTGACTTCGCACGCAATTTGGTTTTGGAAAAAAAATCCAAACTCTTTTTAAATGGCATTTCAAACAATCCTGAGATAAGTGATAGTCATAAAAAAAGACATTCGTAACTTTTGATCAATTGTATATTTAAATTTGAATTTGGGACCCTGAACGATTCCAGTAACAATTTAACTATTTTAGGCCAGTGTGGAAGAATCCTAAGTCTAAAGCGAGGCTAAAGTTGAAGTCCTTAGCTTTTCAGTTAACACACGTCTTATGATATAATAAATTATGGTATTTTACCGTAGTTAATTAAAATCCCAATAAAAATCCAGACAAAGAAAAGCTTTTGCACGTAATATAATATTTATAAAGTGTAACTGACCTTGACAGATGAATAACAAGAAACATTTACTATCACCTGTTTAAATGTGTATAAATTATTATACTTATCATTCTTTACTTAAAGAAGTTATTAAAACACATTTACAATCAGTTAATTAAGTCATGTCCATAAATATAATGAATAATGGAGTATCTTATGCGTTACCAAGGACCCTAAGAATGCCCATGCAAAGTTTCAGTACACTCGGTCCAATAGTAGGCTATTTGCCTAATTGTGTAAAATACACAAAAACGCAGAGAGAAACCGTGAGATTAGATTTTTATATAATAGTATAGAGTAATATTAACACATTTTTATGAACAGAGAAGTTTTAAAAGTACCATGTTTTAGCGCGAACCTAAACTTACTAATAAGTCAAAATCGACACAGTCTGCTTAGTGCGTATTAATTATATCTATAAATAAAAGATTCCAAAGAGAGCAAAACATTTTATTGATGCTCTCGTACTTCCTCAAGAGCAAATCATAGCAAGCGAAAAGGGTTGATTGTTTATGAGGGGTAATTAAAAATGAGCAATTGTCCTTATACATTTACTTTACATTTTAAGATAAATGGTGGTCAATGGCAGTTCATTTAGGGTTAAGTGTATTACTCTGATATCCTATATTTTAATTTTTATAAACTATACCACATGTTTTTGTCAATTCTGTATTTACTAATGTGATGCAAATTGTTTACGTCACATTAAAAATTGTACATCAAGAAAAATTGTCCAGTTTTTTCTGGCTCACAATTGGAGCGCTCAATTCTAAACACATTTATTAAAATATGCCAATCCGAGCATTGCCAAAAACCTACGGCATGATTTCTATTCGCAAGATATGATTTCTAACGTATCTATTATTTATATAGTTTATAAGCGTACAATTGTTTCAAAATAGTGCAAGCAATTCCTTTAAAAGCCATCAAACAAAAAATTGAAGTACTTAGATTTACATTGATTAAATATCTATAATGTATTTTCGTGGAACCAAAGGTATACAAGAAAGATGGGGAACGGGTAATTAATAAATTTAACATTATATTTTAACTCGCCAGTAACAGGATTAGAGTAAATTATCGTATCAGACATTTTTAAAAGCAAACTGGACAGTGTTTCACATCTGCGTATTGAAGCATTCTGCGTGAGGCCTGGAAGTTTGCTGGGTAGGCTGCTAATGCACTAACAAATTTCTTGAAAAGACAAAAGACGACGACTGCAGCGGTCTCCGGGCGGTCACGACCAGCAGGATCATGTCACGAACAGTATGACCTCCCGCTCCCGGTATGTGCGGGCTCATGCAACAGGACACAGTTAGTTATGGCAACACAGCACAGCTGGTTATATCAACAAATCACAGTTAGTTACACCAACACAGCACAGCTGGTTATAGCAATAGAACGGATTTGATTATAAAAACACAGCACAATTGGTTATGAAAAACACAGCAGAGTTAGTTATAGAAACACAGCACAGTTCATTTTAAAAACATAGCAGAGTTGGTAGTAAAAACACAGCACAGTTAGTTACAGAAACATAGCACAGTTAGTTATAGAAATACAGCACAGTTGGTTATGAAAACACAGCAGAGTTAGTTACAGAAACATAGCATCAGTTAGTTACAGAAACACAGCACAGTTAGTTATAGAAACACAGCACAGCTGGTTATAGAAATATAACTCAGTTAGGTACAGATACATAGCACAGTTAGTTACAGAAATACAGCACAGTTGGTTATGAAAACACAGCAGAGTTAGTTATAGAAACACAGCACAGTTTATTATAAAACACAGCATAGTTAGTTACAGAAACATAGTACAGTTAGTTATAGAAATACAGCACAGTTAGTTACAGAAATATATCACAATTAGTTATAGCAACACAGCACAGTTAGTTACAGAAACACAGAAAAATTAATTACAGAAAAATAGCACAGCTGGTTATAGCAACACACAACAGTCGGACCTTTGGCACTGCTACATACTTCACATAATGAATAGTCAAGATTTTCAACCAAACATAGAGTTTTACTATGAACTTTGTGTAGTTGTAGTAAGGAATTGTTTAAGCTGTAAAAAATACTTTCCATAAATATAACGTAATGATTCATTAAAGAAGATCTACGACAAGAGTAAAAATGGGGGAACATCCGTTAGTTGCATGAAATACCAAGCTATGTATACTGTACTATACACATACTCTATCTGATGATACTTGTCTTTCTTCCTGGATTACGAGTACGTTTCCTATATCGTCTCAGCATTGCTCAGAATTGGTTCAACTGTTTTGTAGATTTTAAAAAGGGAAAATTCATTGTGCGGTGGCGAGAAGGGATTCTCATATTTCCCCTTATAATACAAGAGAATAACTTGTAACTAGAACATTTTGGTCCTTTACGTCCTTACGTCCATTTTGCTCAGCGTATGTCTTTACTTATATTTGAAAACCTGCTTGAAAATACTAACACCATAAAGCTCTACATCTCGATATGGGCTAGACTATCAGGAGAGAGACCTTTACAATGATATTAAGGCTCACTTTAACATTGGAATCCTAACGAAAGATCGCTCGCACTGACTAATTTATGGCAGTGATGAAGTAAAGGCTTGGGCTTGTGATGTCATTCGTAAACGTTTTCTTATGTCAGCCTTGAAGAACACTACTAAACTTGTATTATGTAGTTAACCCATAAACAGAGTCAAGTTATAGTACGCCCAGTCACAACCAGGAGAAGCCATCCTTTGTGTGAAAGGAAACCTCCAAGGTCGAGTAACTCTATCCATGGGAGTCTGACATGACAACAATACGTATGCACTACACCCACTCCGTGTTTGGTACTGGAAGTAATAATTATCGAGATTGTCACATGTTTATCCACTGTCTGAAATTTGTAGTTGTTTATCATGAGACTCAGTTGTTAGCCAATGTTTTGAAGTTAAACCTTTTTCAATAAATCATTATGAAAGGTTTACTTTGTTTATTTTTCAATCTCATTACATCCGTTTGTTGAAAAGAACACTAAGTTTTGAAGAAAGAAAGCAAATTAATCTTCAAATATAAACTGCTTAAGATGGTTTTACAATGCAGTTATTCCAGATTAGCATGTATAATGACAAACACAAAAATGAATTTGGGAAAAGGTTGTAAATTAGTCTTTTCTAACGTTTAGATAAGTAACGGTTAAGCATACTTGTATAATCTGCAATGGATTTGAAGATAATACAATATAATTTAAATGTGATCGTTTTCAAATATAGATTTTGAATTGGAATATCACCATTCAACACATGAACAGTTAATTTTCATAGCTGTGCTATTGAGCATATCATTTGATGGAACGAATCCAAATTGCAATTCCGTTTTAAAGACGTAATACAGTATGCGATCGGAAATTTAGGGGCTGGTATACCACAAGGATCTGAACTTGCACCACAATATTATTTGTATTTTACTGAAAAAAGATATTCACGCTTGGTTTAAATTCTTAAACCTTATTAGAGTACATCTTACATGTAGATTAGAAATTATTAAAATTGTGTCCTAAATTAAGGCATTAGTCCAACAATGTTTCCAATCCACAAGTTTTCTTTCATAAGTTAGGTGACCAGAAAGAAAATCGCCTGAGTCGCGGATAGCTGCACACTATGCAGCCATGTTAATGGCTATAGTTCCAGCCAGGGACACGATAATGACAGATCCGTGTCATTACTTGGGCAAACGGCGCACGACAAACGGCCAATGGCAACCGACATGGCGCTCTTAGAGAACGGATCGGATAACGGAGATATCCCCGTATCCGTTGCTACGGTCTCTCCAACGGCCTGGCCTCAGTCTGAACTACATCCTTCTTCGCTTCTCCAGATTCATCGCACATGACTGCAGACAATGAATGCTTCTATTTTCGTTTTCATAAGTTTCGGTTGTAATGTTGGTACTTGTGTCAGATAAAAACTAATGCTACAAACTCAAACAAGGGAGAAAATAAACAAGTTTTACTTTATTTTACGACTTTAAAAGATCAGATTATATCCTTCTTAGTTTGTGAAACAGCCGTTGAAGGATTTGGAAAATCACAAATAATGAAAAAAAAAAACAGATCTTTTACTCATAACCACTTGATTTGTGTTATCTTCATATAAACCCAAATAAATATGGTCAAATCTCACATACCCATCTTTCGTATAAGATAACCTTTTAAGACAAGGAACACTGAAAAATTAGTAGTACTGAACTCTTTACTCCCTGAAAATTCTAGACCTTTTTGAACTCCTTGTATAAAATTATATTTAAGAACTATTGTACTCAGCTGATGACTAACACCGTAGAGTTCACGGTAATTAGCATTGAAGCTGATAGTTCTTCTCTCTTAACACGTAGCTGGTAATTGTGCTCAGATCTAATTAGGGAAATGGCAATTAAGGAGCGGTTCTTTAATTTGTACAGGCCTTCCAAATTTCTCGAATTATTTTCGAAAGTAACATATACGGTAATACATTGTCTGCTTGGAGTCATTATTGTGTGTCATCTCGTTTGTAACAAATACTAAAAGAAACCAAATGTTACATCCAAACCTAGACTCAAGGTAACTCAAACTCTCTTCGCTCGATTTTGAGTTCCTACTTGCAAAATCATCCCGCATTAGAGCGTATAGCCTAGGAGCAGTGAGCAAATTTGCATTGCATAAATATAAAAACTTGGTTTTAACTGAAATCGATAGAGGAATTTACCCTAAGAGAAAAAACGATCACGCTAGTTCTTTTTACCCGAAATAGTAGGGTTATAAAAGGGTTGAAACTATGAAAACACATTGTTCCATATCTCATTTTCTAAGTTGAAACTCTTTAAACTAACAGAATAATTGTCTGAAAGTCTTTTTCTCTTTATTTTTTTCAGATGCTGTTATAAATATTATTTATGTGTCCGATGCTCAGTTTAATGTGTGTAAAGCTAAAAACAAAAATTGACATGGAGAAAAATTATTACTCGATATTTTTAACCCTTCAAATGCCCTTCCATTTCGACCTCCACCAACTAGCGCGGCTTGCAATTGAATGTTTGCCTAGGAGAAATTTGTTTATTGATTTCGCTAAAAACGAGATTGTGTGCTTATTCAATGGAGATTGGCTTTCGGCTTCTGTGTTTTGTGTCGATTATCTTCGAGATCTAGAATTGTGAGGTCCACTGTCACTAAGAGCAAATCTAAGGACATAGACCGGCCAAGGGGCAGTCTGGATAGAACTAATTTTAAACCTTACATACGATGCATCATCAAAACACTTGATAGTGTTGATAATTATATTACTGTAAGCGAGTCACGAGATTCATCCTGGCCCAGTTCACGGTGCAGCTGTGTATTTTAGTGGTATCATTTTATTTTGCAGGCTCTTAAGTCAGTAATTACGTCTGCAACATTAGTGCACACGATTATAGTTAGAGTCTCAAAAAAGGTGATTGGCGCCTTCAATTTGCGGGTATGCAAAGAGACCAAGGGCCATCTCGTGACTCACGTACAGTAGTAGCTCAAAATCACATCATACTTTGAGGACGATCAAGGGTAAGGGAAGTGACGGAAATAGACGCGTTAGCTAACCACAATACCAAGTTCTGAAGAGGAGCTGTAACATGTAACAATAAGCCAGCGAGAGAGTGACGACATCCGGGTGTATTTAATGACATTATGTAAGCCGTTCCGCGGAGCTACCCAGCGTGGTGAGGCTGAAATTAATCAAGGCGAGAATAAATTACAAGAAACAAAGGCTGTCCTAATAATTACTTCCCACAGACCACCGAGCAAAAGTAGAGTTTACTATTTCGAAATTATTTGCTAATAAAACTGTCAGTTGTGTTACTACTCTGCATACCACTGTGTACATTAGAAAAATACACCATAAAAAGAGATATATCTCTCTCGACTCGAACTCTGATTAGTTTTCCTTATTTCGACAACTTTAAAAATTCCGATACTATTCGATAAAAATGTGACAGTACTGGCTGCTATATCAAATTTATCGCAAGCAAACAACGCAAATTCATGAACCGTTTTACTCTCTTATTTTTGGTTTTAGATTATTACGAACGGTCAATTGTTATAATTTATACAAATGCAATAGTTTTTGCTATGAAAGCAAACTTCTAAATGAATAAAAACAATTAAAACCCATAATTGAACAATTATACAACTTCCAAAATTTCTACAACCTGCAAGGGATAAATAAATCGAACATTTAACATTCTAATGATTATCACATTGTAAGTTTCAGAATACACGGCTCTTAATAAATCTTATTGAAGCGGTGAATTGTCACTATACTAGCCTTAATACGTATATACTATACAAACTTGTATTGTTATTGTTTACTGCAATACTCTTTGATTTCTTGGTCGTGAATTATCCAATAGTTCATGTGATTGGGCTTAGATTACAACCCATTTTGGAATCGGTACCATCTTCTTACCTTTATGTCAAATGTATATCAAAATTGTTTTAGCTAGAGCACAAGTGGAAATGCAAACAGAAACTTTCCATAGTGCATATTTAGGCTTTGAAAAGTTTCTCACAAGCAGTAAACAACTTTGTCTAATATGTGCGGTCAAAGCTAATATTTACCATGTTGCAAAAATCTTGAAAATACCTGGATGATTTGGTGATTTCACTGATTTCTATTGATGTTATCTGAGTATTCGAAAGAATGCATGGTACCAAGTTAGAACTTTAAAATCGTTACTGAATTCAATACCAAAACTGGTCAAAATTGCAAATGGAATTCAAATAAAGAGTTTGACCTTTCTGGACTGGCCAGCTCTTTAGAGCTTTTAATGATTCAGACTCATCGCGACTCTTCCAACTAATAAATGCCCACAAAGAATAATCACTTGTGGGTCAACTGACTAAATGAAATCAGCAGTGTGAACCCGCTGACAGTGGGTTTGACCACAGAGGTCACTTTCGTGTGCCTGTTTAAATGCAACTATGTTTTCAGAGAATTGGAAGATTCTGAGTTAGATGTGATTAATAATAAATTGTGTATGTGCATGCTAAAATTACTTTATTACTCTTATTTATACTTTAACTTTAGAATTACAGTTTGTACGTATCCAGTTACAATTACCTTGACATAATACAAATACTGTAATACCAATGTAGATAATAATTAAAATATTCGATGTGATCAACAGGAAGTATTTTCACGTTGAGGAGGAATAGGAAACCGCGTCGAAAGAATTAAACTTGCATAATTATAAACTAGAAGGCGACTTTGAATGCACTAAAAACAGCTTAAGAATTATATTATAGATTGAGGGTTTACTAAGCGAACTATAAAACCATATGGATATGCATATGCATTGATTACTTCATCCTTTGATATCCAACGAGTTAAATTTGCATTTCCCTGCCAAGTAAACTTCTTTTCGTCTCTTCTAAACAATAATTTCCTGATGTAATATGCTCATATAGCACGGCATAACATAGACGTAGCGTCGGCCATTAACAGGAAGTTGAGCAAACAAATATTTATTTCTCTTGAAAGGTTGTATGTTTACCGGGCTTTACTTCTCTTGGCTAGGAAACAAGCGAAGACTTATCAAAACCATGATCATTTGTGCGATTGACTTCATTTTAATTTTTAGTCCTGTTAATATTACATGTACAACTATATTTCTAAAATAATTTCATAGGATGTGTAAGCTGAAATATTACTTTTATAAGAAATCCATCATTTCCTGAATTTGAAGGCATATTTGTTGTTTTTGGGAAAACGCATCACAAAACATGAAGAAAGTGTTAAATATATAGCTTTTCCATTAAAACCTCTCCAAATTTTTACAATATCGAAACCACTGTTGTTTTATAGAAATCAGAGAATAAATATCTATGAAATACTAAACAGAAAAGCTAATACAATTCTCATATTGTATCATTCAAATGTACATTACTTTCTAATAGGCAAAATTGTTGTTCAAATTACTAATTTAAAAACATAATTTTTTACAATTTTTTGTTTAAAGTTTGTAGTTGACTATGAAAGGTTTGAAAGGGTAATAGGATTTCGGAGACTAGCCATCGTTGTATTACAAAATGTATAGTACTCTTTGTTTAGAAGTTTCTCATTGTTTATATAACACTGTTGATCTTTTTCGCTGTTGTGCATTAGTCTTGAATACATAAAAACACAGTTATCTCCCACGTTGTCAACATAGTTGATGTCATTGTCATGTTCTTCTATCGCCCGCTTATTGTTCACTTTCCCGGGAAAACGGTGAAAGCTCAGTCATCACGACCTCTGTCAAATCCTCTTGAATGGGATTGGGTTGTTCTTGCAATCGATTTAAAATCAAACTGAACTCCCAAATCGTGACGATTACACAGTGCGGGGTTTCCCCGCGATTTTTATGTGATAGGCCATTCAATCCATCATTGATAGTGAAAGGAGCTTTGATCATTAACAAGAGAAGAAAAATCAGTAGTCCCTCTCTCTAGAGGAATTCTTTATGGGATTATATCCTGCGTGAAGGACATCCTGATGCCATGTTGCTACCTGAAGGACATTCTAATCCTGTGGACTTCGATCACCAATAGTAAAGTCACTGACTAGTCCTAGTCAGTGACTATTCTCAGCCAAACTTATAGGTTTCCATGTCGCGTTCTTATGTACCTTTATTCCTTAAAAGTAAACACTATATACCAAGTACAGCATATTTACAGCGTTTTGGAAATTATAGAACAGTAAGAAAAATACTCTGCATAATTAGATCAATATATTAGAATGCCGTTTAGACCACCCTACTTGAATTTAAAAGTTAAAAACATTTATTGAATATTGATTTGTGCAAAGGGGCTATATGTTTATTCCAAATAGTGTAATGTTTCCAGAAAAAAATAATAGGTTCTCTGAAAAAGAGGAATAAATTAGACATCTGCAAGTCTACCTGTGCTGTTAAAACATGGGATTTTGTGTACGAAACGTATTCTAACTGTATGGTTATCTTGACGCTTTTAATAATTTAGGGGAATTTTATGGGAAAAATATACCTTCCAAACTTTTTGCGGCTTTATCGTGTATTTAATAAAAAAAGAAAATAAAACACTGCGTATTCCATTTCATATCATGTAATTCTGGATTTACTATAACAAGTAATATGATTTTTAGCAAAACAATTATAAAAATCTTAGATCTTATCCAAATAGGGTTTGGTATTTGCTTCTACACGCGAAGGCAACCAGAGCCTTGACGGTTGCTGTATCTTTTATCAGCGTGCTCAGCTGTGAAGCCTTACCTTCGCGCAGCCGCTGGTCGCAAGGCCGGAGAACGGCGAAGGCTCTGAAGTCGTGAGATACCCAAGGCTAAGTGCACTTACACCCGTTACTTAGCGTCTAGAACTAACAGGAAGTACAGATACGTCTCGAGCGTTTGTGTAACTCTTCAAGAGGATGTAACACCGAGCGTAATGACGCATCAGGAAGTAGGAATCGTGCTTCGGATAACACGGAGATTAGAAACATTCGATTTTCATTTAACCGACAGTATTATGTTTCACCAATGTTTTTAATATGAAGGAATCTATTTTAAAACTAGCAAGGTAATAGTAACAGAGCACAGATCAAAGGAAAGGGAGGTGAAAATATTATCTTTAGCTCAATGGGTTAGCAGGAGCTTGGATAGTCAGATAAGGATTGTACAAGGAAATGCAACATTACAAAACGTAGACGCATTTAAAAGAAGCAATATATATATATATATATATATATATATTTTTTTTTTTGTGTAGATGTTGATGTAATGTAGGTACTACAGTGATATAATTAGAAGATTTAGGTATTCTAAGTCAACAAAAGTCAGTAAATCAATGCATAGAAGCATTTCTGGCTGTTCCGTATATATTCTTTAAAAAAATATATGTCTACAATAAACCTTCAACCACTCACGACCTTTAAAAAGATTATAGTTTAATTTCCAAAGTTTCTTAAAAAAAATCTAAAATAATAAATAGATTAATTTTTATCTCTTCTATTACAAGAGAACTTTAATAAGAACAGCCATAGAGATCAGCATTATTTATGTGTCTAATATCAACTAGAAACCATTTGGACCGCATGCACGACCAAACATGACGTAGAGAAATACAATTTATTCTTATCAGATGTTATTGTACTTGCCCCAATATATAATAAAAAAATCTTAAAGGCTATTTAGAAAGTGAAATCTAATATCAGAGGCTCCTTAAACGTACAAATTAAGGAAATATGTTATATAATATATGTTATTGTATATATATATATATATAATATATATATATATATATATATATATATATATATATATATATAATGGTAATTTAGACGTGCACTTTCTTATGTCGTGAGCCCTTTCAACTTGATACTGCTATCTTACAATTCATTATGCAACATATTACCATTATATTGATTGTATTCACAATCAAACAATGGAACGCTATCAACTTTCGAAATCAATTAATTACGAGTTAATCAAGGTCAGTAAAAGGTTTCATAAAGGTGTGTTAGAGTAACGGAGTACACGGTAACCTTGCTGCAAGGACAACCTGTGCCTTACTTCACAACCTTTGTTTCACGTCTTAAGAATCATATTTATACTTCTTAACATCAAAATTGCGTGGAAATTTGCAAGAATCTAAACTTTTACTTGTCGTTAGTTACTCGTTCAGGAGATTCTCGTTTCAAGTAAAACAAACTCGAGATAAGCTAATACTCACGGGAGATTTCAAACCCATTATACATGATACGGACTAGAATTTTCTTCTTACGGCTAAGAACTGCCGCTGCCGAAGAAGCACAGTTTTTTTCTAATTTATCACAACAGAATAAAATCAACGATAGGACTATTATTCAATACACATTCATTTTCAACCTGTTTTTTCTTACACTGTACTTAGTTCATCGCTCCACAAGCTTTACGATGCCCTCAGAAATAAGTTGTAGAATTATTTTCTCTCCCTTTTCATCAGACTTGAAATAGCGGAATCTTAAACAATTTAAAGGATAAACAAATGTGAATCCAACTGAGTGAGAACTATTTCAAACGAAGTTTAATTTTAAATCTTAGCTGAAATCTTTGAACAGCGTAGAATCTTACAGCTTGTGTGAATACGCTTTATCTTGAAATAATTAAAGAACGATCAATGGCTCACAGAGTTTGTTTCGCGTCACATGCTTCCTCATTGAAAAACACTATAACGCTTCCTGTGTAATTTCGACTTCTTTAGTGATGATGTTCCAGAATAAACGCCTGTGGGTTTCAAAAAATCCATGATTGTAGTCCAGAGATTGAATTACTTCTTGGCTGGAATCTTCTTGAATACCGTCTCAATTCCAAATTATTATTAACTTTTGCCCTCTGGTTCAGCATGATGAACTAATGAGGTTTCATCTTCATTGATGATTCGATTCAAAAGCACTTTGTCTATGATTGGTTTTTTGAATACGACGCATGTGCTATTTATTGGGCTGTTTTCTATTCCGTCAGTCACAGACATTGCGAAGGTTGTCTCATTTATAAGAAATAAGTTCCTGTTTGTACTACTATGAATAATTGAGTTCTTATTTTAATAGACTACAAAGAAATTGTATATGTCATCTATAAATTACAGAGATACCTGACAGTAAAGTGCTTATTACTTATTTACAAGCAACACTTAATAAGGGTAACAAATGTATTCGGTGGTCAATGTTCAAGAAAGAGGTTTCTAAATTTGATCAACTGTTCTAAAGTTTAATTTGCACTTTCACAGTTCTTTAGTCATATTGTATCAATAAAAGACTCAGAAAAGCTCTTGATCCGTAAATCGTTGATTTCATATAAGCCCTTACCCTAAACCATCCGATCAAATTCCAGAGCGTAATAGAATCCCAATGCTGCGGTACCAGTGTACCACGTATTCGTTTTCAAAAAGGGTTGAAGAGTTATTTTACTTTGCTCCCCAAAAGTATAACGCTTTATCACCTGCAGCAATGATTTTAAAGATTTTTTGTCATAAATTATTTTGTAATACAAAGCCATCGCTAAAAGTGACTCGTGAGTAAAATCTGAATAAGTTGATTAGTGTAATGGCTTAGGCCTAATCATCATTCTTGAAATTTAGCTACTAACGTTTCTGTGTGCATACGGATCTGATCTTTTAAATTCGAATGTTTTGTCATGAGCTCCTTTCTCATTTAGGACAGTTCGGGCTCTACTGTTCATGGTACCACAGATCCTCATTGAACCCCGCTTTCTCTGCTCTTCAGCTAGAAGGTCGGTGCGCTCTCTCTCACGGCTGTGACGTCATCGTTGTTAGCAACTCCCGACAGCTGATCAATCGCTAATTGCCGCCTACTACAACTACTGGGAGAGAGCCGTAATAGTCCGTGCTTGGGCTTGGCTTTCCATTTACACTCAAAGCTAACTCATGAGCCCCCTTAACGATGGTTACAGTACCAAATTCTAGTAAAGTATGCTGAACCTAGATGGCAAATCCAAGGTGTCGTTTAAGGAAAAGAGTTGTGCTCGTTGGTGTGGAGACTTTTTCCTTCCAACTCGGGTTGTTGAGACATTTATCTCACATTACGCTCCATCTCAGAGAGCCTCAGATCTAAAAACTAATCAGTTACATTTTTTAGAAAAATGTAATATAACTAGAATATGTTTGGTTTACGCTAATGTTACACAATGGCAATGGTAGATTTCTTTTCTCTACAAACTTTTCTTAAACTGTCATAAATGGGGGCGAAACATATTAAAACAATATTATTATTTTAACTTTGGAGACAGTTACTCCGTTTAGATTCGTTATTGTAAAGTATGTGTGAATCAGCTCACCTTTTTTTCTTGTAATTGCTATTTTTAAATGAACATTTTGAAAATATTTTTAGCTGAAATTTGAAGTACGGTATTCTTTTGGTTTATGTCTTAAACATTTTTATTGCTGAAAGATAGTGAAGCATTCAATTTGTCATTCAAATAAGGCGATTTGACAACTTTCGTAAAGCTTAGTGTTTATATTGCATCCCCCTATGTAATGTGTAATGGAAATAATACTCCCCCATTAATAAATCAAAAATCGATAGTTTTTGAGAAAAATTTGGGGGTTTTCTTAAAATTATCCTAGGTTAAGATTGGTGCACTTCAAAACTCACCTTCTAGTAATCTTTCTATGAAGCTAATAGTTAATAAGTTAATTTCTCGACTTGTTAAAACAATTCAGGTTTATTTTGAGAACTGCATAGAATCCACTATAAATTCAAAGGCTCTTGCTGTAATGCATGTTAGAGTTTACTTTTCTAGTTATAAATGAACCATGGAACATAATTATAATATTGTACGTACAATAATATGCATTGTACACAAAATGGTCTGAGCTCCCGGTGAAGTACTCAGCGCACGCTGATATTTTTGCGTGACGATTTTCCCTTTGGTCTTTGTCGATCGGTTAGGTACTGAGGAGGTACTATCTGTTAAAACAGTATCAAATTAGGTTTGTGTTCGTGTAATTTAAAGAGCATGTGCTCGTTTCGGGCAAAGTACGATAAGCGGACCCGGTTTTCATATAGCTTATTACAATCATCGATACTGTATATATCAAGTAACAGAACTATCAATCGATATCAAAGTATCTAAAATACTAAATTAAAGTCACGTGTTTCAAATTATTAAAAATAGTTTAATGCGTAATGTCATAAATAATACAGGAATCAAAACCATTAATCAAACGATAAAATTAAGACAGGTCACAGGGAAAATGTAATTTAAATCATACAAAAAACGTAGGTAATAACAAAACAAACATCTTGAAACCGAGAAAGACGCATTAAATAATATTTTAGTGCTATTTCGTTTAGTTTCCTAACGTTAACTACCTTTTGTTATTTAAAATAAGTTACTTGTAGAACAAATTGTGTTTATAATATGAAAATGCGTGTGTAATTGGTGCAGATGATTTAATAATTGTTCAAATAATTACTATTGGTTGATTAAATCGATGTGTGTAATAATTAAATATTGTTTGATAATTTAGATATAAAAACCGGGGCCGCTTATCGTACTCTATCCCTCGCCTATAAAACTCGACAAAAACGAGTGTAGTCGTGATAGTTTACAGTTGTAATGAGGCACAGAAGAAATGAAGGGGAAGAAATGCACTAACCGGTTAGCGGAAATCTAGACACGTAACTGTGTTCAACATTGTTTTACTAAAAGTGTCAGCTAGGACGGTAAATCAAATCATCTGTAGGCTCAGAACTACTGTAGTCTAGCCAGCTGGTTTGGTCAAGGCTGTCCAGTTCGAGTTGAGGTTATGTCACTTTCTCTTTGTACTCTGTGTAGAGTTTCAAGTCGCCTCTTCTTACTCTGTGGTGAGTCACCGGAACGAATCAAGTCCTCGTTCGCAACTGCTAACGAAGTCATTGTAATACAAATCCCTCGTTATAGAAATTCACGTTTTGGCTGTTTTACAGAGATATTGTTAGATATTAGCAAGGCCTTGTATTTTGAGATCTATTAATTCTATTTTTAATATTTTAAAAACATAACTTTAGAGAAATTTAATCAAAATGTGTTAAACTTTAAAATCACAGGACTTGACTTTAATAACTTTGTACGGATGGTAAATAAAATACAGAAACGACAAAAACCAAACAAATTAGACAACATGTATGTTGTAATTGATGGATTTCTTCAATACTAGATCCAACTTCATGTCGAGTCGTTAGGAACATTTGATGGGTTACAAACTATATTTTTCCTGACTGAATTTTCATGCTATCCATATAGTTTTGCACTGATAGTAAATATTTTCGATGAGTTTTATATATGTCCATATGCATGTAAATTCTGCTTCATGCTTTTCCATACACACATGTTGCATGTTGTAATGAATGTTACATAGCTCATATAACATATCATTATATTTAAATAGAAGAAATCACAGACAGTCCAGATTATTTTGTTAAAAGTAAACCACAAAATAGTACTTTTTTAAGATGGATATATATCTACCATCTATCTATCTACTGTAGTACATGTTGGGGTCGTTGTTTTTATCAAAGACCAATTGCAACATACATGGGATAAATTCATAAATTTTAGACAAACGAGAAATTAAAGGACCGTTGATTATTCCAAACTCCCAAAACGCGTTATTACAAAATTAATTAAAAACAAATACAACCCTGCTGTGCTCGTACTATTTCATGGATAACCGAGGTGCAAAAGATTCTATCAGTGTTCTTGAACCGCACTTAATGATGGCGGTGATTGATTAACTTCAAATACAATTTAACCGATTTATGTGTCATTTTTATTTTTTCAAACAGTTTACAGCGCCACACTTTTCTGGACCGTAACAAAACATTTTCACTATTTTCCCACAAAGAGGATCACGTAGCGACAACTCTACCGTCACGTTCTGTCGCAAGGTTTGTCACTCAGCCTAGACGTAGACGTGGACGCGACGAGACGTTTCGGCCGCGTTTTCTCGCCGTCAAATCATCCTGTCCAGCACACTCTGTCAACGCTAAGAGAGCGGAAAATCGATTTCACATCCGTTTACTGTCGTCTCTTCGCGTTTTATGGAGCGAGTAAAGAAAATACTAAACGGAATAATTGATCGGTACACGGTATTAGAAAACGTATCGCTTCAGTAATAAAGATCCATAAACTGAACAAGATAAACAATAAACGGAGGAAATGGTATATCACCACTATCAAAAAAGAGTTGAACTTTCTTTGTTCATTAATTTAGGTTTCATAGCAGTATGTAATAGTATTAACATATCAGTGATGTTATATGTGTTGGAGTAGTTTAGGCTACATGTGTTACTATGTCAAATAATAAAATGTAATGTGTCATTAATCAATTTGTTTACAAACGTAATTATTTTGTTATTTTCTCTTTTCCATCATGGCTGCCCATAAGACCAATGTATAAACGTTCGTTAACGCTCATCCCAGTCCTATGGAGTGACATGGACCATCATCGAATTCGGTGTTACCTGTATTATAAAAAACGGAGCTTCATGCATAAGCCAGTTCGTTTAAGATATTATGCGGACTATCTCGTAATATTAAAATTTGTCAAGCCTCTCAAGTGATATGCTGCGCTAAAGCTCATCCAATAACTTAGCTGCATGTTTTTAATAGGCCTTATCAATGAACTATTATCATAAATCGTTTTTGAAAACTAAATTTTCAGGAACTTAATTAAATGTAAGTAGTATAATAAGTACACGTTTACAAACGTTTGTAGAGGAAGTAGAGCTCAAGTTTTATTTTACATTGGACAAATGTTTTACGTAATAATAATAAATATTGTATAAGGTTTTATTTAAAAATTTGTGACTATATTTGAAACTTTTACAACTAACTAGTTTTTAAGCAATCTTTTTTGAATGGATTTCTATCAAAGTACTAAAACTAGTCTATAGTTATTAAGATTTTATAGTGAGACTTGTTTTAATTATGGACTATTTTAATTTAATTTAGAAGAATTTAATATAATGTTTAGAATTAAATGTATTCTTCTAATTTGCATCTAAAATATGAGTTTATGTGAGAAAGACGAAAATAAAAATACATTCTTTAACCTGTGATGATAAAAAATGAGGATAAAATCTTACGTAACCAATGTCAGGTTGACATACGTATCTAAATATATCAAGCTAAAATAATCGATTTAAGAAATAAGAAACAGTGTTCCTTCACGATACTGCCTGTTTGGAGGATGATCCTGATCATACATTTTCTCATACAATATAAAAATCAGTTCATTTCAAACTTCTGTCATATATAATTATATAACCGTATTAAAACATTTTGCGTAAAACAAGCTCCTGTAAATGAAAAAGAGTGTACAAAAATATACATTACAATAGGAAACAATTGTTAAATTTTACAATGTTAATACAATTCTTTATGAGTGTCCATAACTGTAAAAACACGTTGTACAAATATAAGTGTGCAGTACATATAAAACATAAAGTATACTTTAGGCAATGTCTTTCGAAATAAAATGTCATCTTAGGAAACTCCAAGCATCCCTTATCCAGGAACTCAGTTACTATACATAATGATTTTAGGTGTTAAACATAATAATGTTTTATTTAATAAATAAATCCTTAGAGCATTGACAATCCTTTGCTTGAATTAAGGTCCGTTGCTCACGTCTGTTATGCATTGCCGTCACAAATACAAAAATACAGTAATAATGTAGTTATCTTTAAAATTGGAAAGTATAAGAAATAAAAACAAAAGAAAATCAACAACTTGACTGACATCAAGAACATTTCTGCAATCAAAAGTATATTATGATTCAACTGTCAGTCAACAGTTGAATCATGTGGCGATTGGGATGCGTGGGGAAGAGCCCGAAGGGAACTGTAAAAGCTCGATATAGAAGAGTGAAGCAAGAACCTGGAGAAGTAGCGAGGTTGTCTTGTGAAACGCGGTGAAAGGAGTGGAGGATGCGCCGTTGCATCACCGGGTGTACAACCTTTATGTGGGCCGGAGCATCAATCGAGACTTAGAACTACGCCACCCTCACGTCTCGCTGGGGAATTAGTTCTGTTTCACGCTAAATGAAAACATTTATTATGAACGAACAGACAAAAAGTACTTTAGTACTGTAGGTTTCATGGGGCTGAGTAATGTTATTTATTAACCACTCTAGAGGCTGGACAATGTCATTTCTGTCATTTCTGCCTGTTTATCTGTCTGTCTGCCTATCGGTCTATCTATGTGCGCGAAATCTTCAAAATAAATTGAACATGAAGCTTTATTTCTATATGAGGAACACTGAGTTCGATGATGGTGCACGTCACTCAATAGGGTTTGGCGAATAGTTTTACACTATTCTTATAGGTAACAATGATGGAAATGAGAAAATACCGTAATACATTTATAAACAAAGTGAGTACAAATTTACATGAAACTTAATTTCTTCACGTTCAAGAAGGGGTTCTGTGATGGTGCATGTCCAGTCATGGCATTTGGCTGAGTGTAGTTGATTGAAGTTTATCATTTAGTAACTGACACAATTTCTTTTTTGTTTTTCAGCGGATGTAAAAATGTATTTCTTTACCACTGTCTCTGTCATTGCATCTGACAATAATGACATGAGCTGTTGTTACGAACTCTTACCTTTTATATATATAGACAAGTATAATAAATGGCTACAACCTGCTTTTTCAGTGCACTAGTTTTCCCATTCGTTTAATTATTTTCAACAAATCTGGTCCCCTACGTAGGTAATGTATTTCGTTTCCTATGATTATGACAATAAAAGAGTACCACTCGCTCTGTTTTTATTGGTATCGTACAACAATGGCTAAGATACGGTTAAAGAATTGTTTTATTACAGGTCCATTAGGTACACCTCTCATGTATAATATTTTTATTTTGATAATATGTAGCTGGTATAAGAATTTGTTTTATTACCTACTTAATGTTCAATGTTTTGATGTACCAACTTAATGATAATATTTTGTTAAATTTGTGTTTTCAAATCCCAACTCTTTTTTTTAATATGAATGATATGGATGTCACATTGATAAAGATGGCATTAGTCATCATGCAATTTGAAGATTTTATGAAATAACAAGATTTTTAGAAATTGAACAATAAATTTGAGACATTTAGTAAGGCATAGTTTTAGAGGCCCTAATAGTGAATTTCATCATCAGAGAAGCATTTTAAAACCATTGTTTGACCTTCTCTCAGACGGTAGTTACCGTGAGTATTTACTCTTTCAAGATGATACTGATTTCAAGAAGGTCACTAAAAGCAAGTGACATTTACTTTCTTGACATTAAGTGCAGTTGAACTTTAGACCAGGATCATCAACACAACACAGGATCGTAAGGAGATGCGAGCAAACGTTGCGTTGGGACGATGCCGCCGAATGAGCTGAGGGCGGAGTCAGGCCAAGGCACCAAGATGTTCAAGACAATGGCTTGACTTTCTCTCACGCACGAGTGTGAGCATCCAGGTTCTACAGGTGGAGATTGATAGGGGTACCGTTGCACACTTCCTTGAATACGAAAATACAGTGTGTCCACAAAATCAAGACACACTTTTAAACAACTTTATTTACAAAAGTGTATAAGGACAAGAATGAGGTTAACAAATGATTAGAGAGTAATTACGGCGGTATAACTGAGCCCGGAATGAGCACCACGAATCTTCCTGCAGACGTCCACGTGAACTTGATCTCCTCCCATACTTCGATCAGGATTTCTAGGGTAATTGATTAAATCACAGCTCTGATTCGTAGCGCAAAATGCAATATAGGAACGTTATGACGATGCACACTTATAAATAAGTAAAATGTAGTCTCATTTCTAAAACCAATGTTGTTTATAAACTTTTATTCAGTCCGTTTTCATACGTCAGAATAACAACAGCAAAGTCATACATCTTTAATTTGATATCAGGTCTCAAAGCATGCAATATATGAGATTTGTAACCATTGAAGTATTTTTTAAAATCCTTGTGAACTGGAAACTCAGGGATATCCAAATCATGTCTACATTTCTGAACAAACACTTTTGGACTTCTTACAAAGCTGTTTTGAATACTCTCGACGGTTTCATCTTCTGTTTTTAGTCTACCTGTCCACGTGTTGTCCAATAAGCTGTCTGCGTCCTTACACTTCTTATCCTATCGATAAACTGACATGACTGTGGGCACACTGTATAATAGTAACTTACCCATATGTCTCGTAGACATTTAAAATGGTAATTCCTTGAAAAGTATTTTGTGATAGCATATTTTGAGGGAACGACATACACATTAAACATGTCCGTCCATAATGGTAGTGTTACGATGAACACCACATTTTCACCTTGTTCAAAAGGAATACTTATTGAAATACTATCGCAATCTATTACCAAGTTGGGTCAAACAAACATATATTGACGTACACCACATTCACGTGCATCGGTAGCTATACCCATTTGCAAAAACTGTTCAAATACAATTTGCCAAAACAATATAAAATAAAGTAACGCCATTTATAAATAACTAAATCATTATGTATAGAGAGTACAAGTATGGAGTAACTGTAAATTTCATTGCTAAAATATGTGAGTCAAGGATCACTTGGTAATTAATGAACGTTCTTCTTGTCCTAGCAATATGTAAACGGAAGCCAGATTATACCCTCATGCAGGTCGACAAATGTGGGAAACATAGGAGGTTATTATACTTGTGAGAGTTTCGAAATTTGCTGCTTAAAATTATTGAAATATGTGAACACGAGTAATATAAGGTCTAAAGTTATTTTTATATTTATTATTTATTGTATCCGCTCACAAGAACATATTCCGGATATTGTGAGGTGTAGAATTTACACAATGGTGTAGTACTGAATGTTCTCTTCATCTAAGAGTGGAAAATAGACTAGGGACATCTTGGTACAAGGTTTAACCAAACTTGATCTTCCAACGAATGTGCAGATGTGCACGAACTATTGCATTAAAGATGTGCATTGACGGTTTAAGAAGTAAGATGTTCAGGTAGGGTTGTTGACGTCACTCGTGCCGCTGGAAAATCCGAACCAGTAGATTGTAAATAAACTCATACCAATATGACCAACTATCTTATCCGGTTACTATGGTTACTAGACTGCTAATTAAAGAAACCTTACAAAATACAACCGGTCCTAATTCGTAATAAGACTGTTAACTTTATTGTACACAAATTTAATTTCATGAATTCTTCTTTAACAATGGGAAACTACTTTTTATAGTCACGAAGGAAAAAGGAAAACTGAAAGAGTCCAAGAATTATAAAACTCAATTTCATGTAGTAATTGTGAATATACAAAAGCTAAATCAAGTTTACGATTAGTACTAAAAAAGTGTTGCCTCATGATTTATTAATGAAAACTAGCATTTGTAATCCTGGATATGGATTTTTTAGATGGGCTTACAAGAATCGATGGACTTGTAGAAAAGAAACAATTACCTATATTCAAATCATTATTTCGCCAGTCTCCTCTTCGGAGTATTTTGAAAAATTTACAGTCTGCTGGATCGTGTGAGTTCAGGTGATAGGTTAAAACGCCAATCGAACATTCTGTTACACGAAGATGACTATTTTCTAATTAACTATCTTCTAGATGTACACGACTTTCTAGTGTCCGAAGCTGAAGAATAAACCAGGAGGGATTTACGGTTATTGCACTCTACTGAAAAGGAAGGTACAAGTCATTAAGGGTATTGATTACGCTGAAGAGGAAGGCTGCCGGTCACGAAGTGACACACAATCTGGAGGTCTTTGGTGTTGGAGGAATCGGTGAATGGTGAAAGTGTGGCTATTGTTGGGGGAAAGTGTTTACTGTTTACCAGTCTTCTGGAGGTCCTGTAGTAGGCTCCATTCTGCTAATCGAATGGTGATTCAGAAGTACGTTTTTAATCTATCCAGCGTCTTCAATATCATGATGTAAAAGACATCCATCATATGAATATACTCTTCATGTAAGCTTTTTAACGTTTGTTATTTGTGGAGTATTTTGTTCATAGTAGACGTAAATCATTTCGGAACTCGATTTGAAATTTGTATACAGATTACAAGAAGTCTATCAATGTTATGAAAGTAATTAAAAGACCGATAAGAAAGGTATCACACTAACAGTTCTTATCAGTTTTGTTTATATAACTTTTAACACTTTAACTTAAATTGGAATACTTCAAATTATTTAATGATGAAATACATATAGCATACATAATTTGTAATTTATGTCTGTATTGTACTTGTTATTTATAATTTGTGGAATAGTTTGTTCATAATAGAGTTAAATCATTTTGGAACTGGATTTGAAATTTGTATCGTTTGAATTTGCAAAAACAGTTTACTTTTTTGTTTTTTGACCGATTACAAGGAGTCTAACAATGTTATGACAGTAATTAAAACGAGATTAAAAAATCGATAAGAAAGGCATCACATCAACAGTTCTTATCAGTTTTGTTTATATAACCTTAAACACTTTAAATAAAAGTGGAATACTTCAAATTATCGAATGATGAAACACATACAGTATACGTAATTTGTAATTTCTTTAGTAATTGTGCTTTTCTAAGTAATCAGCTACTCATTTTAACTTGGTTAGCCACAAATTGCAAATGACGTGAAGCAATCACTCGACCCAATTTGATTATTGAAGGAGACTCCTACCTACTCTAACCTCAATAATATAGGCAAATGAACTGCAGAGTATACAGGATTATTTGGAGAAATCTCGGTGTCGGGTGTTGTGAAAGCGGCGCGGCGACGGCGTGGTTCATGTGCACTACTTACTGCATTTCTCACAGACCAGTTCTAGGTTCTTCTTCTATCGTGTAATTTTATCGGTGAGATTATGTAGCCATCGCTAAGCATTCGAGGTCTTAAGCAAAAATAACCAAGTTTATGGTGAGTTAATCTAACAATGGTAGCCATCTTGAAAGGATTTTTATGGCGATCATGACAGCGCGATTTAAATAAACGTGATTTTAATAACGAATAATCCAACAATGGTAGCCTACCTAACTTGAAAGCTTGGGATCCATACCTTGAAAGGATTTTTAAGGAGATTATGAAAGCGGGGTTTAACTAAACGCGATCAGAAATACCGAGCGTTCAAGTCTTTCATTTATTCGTGCACCAAACATTTACAAGCTCCTATTACTTGTTTAACAGCTACAATAATAAACGCTAGAGGTAACAAATATTGATAATTACGAGTTACGCATTAAGAATGTAGACAATATCGATAATTACGAGCTATGAAGTAGGAACAATATTTCCAGTGTTCACTATTTAAGTTTCTTTATGCTTAGATCTAGTACTTGTGAATTAAGTTACCTCTTAGTTTAGTGAATATATTTTAATTTAATAACAATTTTTGACAAATAACATTTCAAAATATTAAAATTACAATACCCTTAAAATGATAATTCCTTTATGCATATGCACCAGATTACTGTTATAGATATGAAGAGAAATATCTACCAACACATTTATTATACCGTATAAAAAAAACAAATTATACTATATTTGTGAAGGATTTTATTTTAATTCACATATATAAACATATTTTAACAGTTTAATTGTTTTAATTGCTAGAAAAAACATTTGGTTTATAAAAGGATATCATCTTATCCTTTATTTCTTTATATTTACGTAGCTTCCTTAAGTTTTCTGAAAAATAACATAACTACGAGTTAATAATTATATAATATTCTAACATATACCTACTTAATAAACATGCAGTAGCCTGTGTGGGGTTATGGAGCTTATTTGATTCATCGTATCCTGTATACAAGTTTTGTATCATAATATTCTATTCATTGTTAAAATATCAGCTGACCATGAGATTGTAAGGTGTTAAAAAAATTAACAAAATTCATATTTTCTGCTTTTGCAGATTTAAACTTAAACAATTTGGAAGCTCTGAAAACGTTCGTTACTTCGTCCGAACGTCTTAGCGGTGGTGTTTCAGTTAAGTTTTAAGCAAGCCTTCAGTTATTACCTGTACCGCAAACTAATTCCCTGTCCTTAACTGTTAATGGGGTCATAATTTGGCGCCGCTTTTCTCAAATGAGTCATAAAAATAATGAACGGACCAATATCCTTCATGCCTCATTAACAGCAACCAACATCCTTTGGGACAGAGTCACAGTTACAACAACACAGCTTTCTAGAACAGTTACAGAAGAGGGATAACATTGTTGAAATCTTTATAATTGTATAAATTAAAGTGGTGATTGTAAATTCGAAGAAGTGTGTTACAAAATTAGTTGAGCAGTGATGTAATTTAGGAACAAGTTACGGTTTTTAACTAATCACATAGTTTTCTACTTACTACATTATTACTGGTTTTTATTAGTTTGTACTCCAACTGACGATAATTAATGTGTATAAATCCATTTTGCAAATCTAGTTTTAGAATCTAGAAACTGAACGGAAATCAGTAAATTCAATTTTGAGTTAAATCTTCTAAGTATACTAAACGATTGTGACTTTTTGGGTTCTTGACTTGATAAATATAAATGAAAATAGGTTTTATTTTAATATTCATGCCAAAAAATGTTTTGGGCGTCTTCAGATTCTTCTGGTTCAAGTACAAATATTAGGATTGACACCATAAATACTTCAACTTTAATCTTTTTAAATGAGATATTAACCCATGCGTCTACAAATCGTAAAATTGATAGACCTACAGTTCCGAAGATTGGAAACAAGCGAACAAACAAAGACGGGGTGTCGTTGTTAATAAATACTGATAAATTAAACATACTACATGATTCTCCTGCTTTATTGTGATAATGTTACATATTTAAAACCATTACAGTATCAAAGTCCTGTTTTCCCGATACATAACTTGCCCAAATCGATATTAATCTAACTTGTAACAAGAAAAAGGAAATCGGCTGCAATACAATGGTCAGGAGATTTACGAAAGAATCGGCACGATCTATTGATTGCCATCTAACGATGTAACAATGATTACGAAGTACCAAATCTTCCGGGAGATCTTTCAGCTCCATGGACTTTTCCCCGCCTCGGGCATGGAGGTCTTGACTTAGCGAACTGGTATCCTGACATTTCCTCACGAGCTCATGACAGATGTGTACCGTGATCCTCTGTGATGTACCGTGGTAGGAAAGTGGGCTCAGTGGTCGACGTCGTGTTGGCGGACTTTCTAGTGTTGACCCGGGCTCACCGCGTGACCTGCTCACTGACTCTGGCGGGGGCGCCCATCTGGTGCTAAGCAGGAAGTCAACCGCCAATCTTCCTAGAACATCTCTTACCATAGGTTTCCGAGCTCGTGTTCAAATACTCCCTGTTGTACACATATGCGATATTTCTACTATAGCTTTTATAGCGAATAGTTCAAAACAGTTTTTTGAAATAACTATATGAAGAGGTGTGTATTAGTATACACTTGGTAGTACTGTTTTGGAAATATACTCATACTTCAGAATCGTTATTTTAGCCCAGTGGCCATAGAAACTAAGAAAATTGCAGATTGTCTTAAAGGACTAAGGAATTAGGGATTTTCATGGCTGGCTCGTTTCTTCAGCTATCATAACCAAACAGTGGCCCTTAGGCAACATGGGGACCAGGATCTTTTGTACGGCGTCTAAAATCATTAGTAACGCAGGTGTCTGTCAATTTAGTCTGGAAGGATTTTGAAGGAAACAGAATTTTTAGAAAATTTGATATTGTTCAGTGATACAAAAAAAATCGGTAACACTACGTTTCGAGATCTGAAACTGATATCTTTCTCAGGTGAATAACTAACCTAACAGTTAACTACAATTTAGGTTAATGTATAAACTACGAGTTGCTGGATACAAGCACTACTAATTCATCAGTTTTGTGTGATATTCTTTACCTCTGTTAAAAAACATGCTAAAACGTTCAAAAATCTTAAATTTGTAAACTTCTTATAAGCGATTTAAAGGAACATAATTTTAAGATACAAACAACGGATTTGTTTCAAGCAATCTCTTGCTTAAGTAATAAATGACAAGTGTAGTCTGCCGAGGTCACACACGTCTACAAATGTATATATTTAATTCTTGTACTCACAACCTTGACGCTTCCAATCACGCCTTATTAAATTTATGTTTGTCCACTTATATTCTTCACCTTGAACCCATGTGATGGTGAAATAAAAAATCATAGGAGAGATACGTGAGTTTTTCCGAAATATTAAAGCGCGTACAAAATTACAACTTTGGATTTTTATTGGGTCTATGTGATAGCATAATTCCATTTTCAGTAATGAAAGTAAAATAGCATCGCATTTTGATTTAACTTATTTATTTTTTGAAAACAAAAAAATAAAACATTTGATTAGCGATTATTTTAAATTTTGCCGATCGTGGTATGATATTTCTTAAAATTTCTATGGTATTGATAACGGCTTTTTATTGAAACTCACACATACTCGTATACGTACTCCTCCTCCTCGTATATATTCCATTCCAGGGCTTTAGTAGTAAAAAAAGGTTTGCTCCAACTTTGACTCAATAAATAAATCATAGGTTACTCATTATAATTAATGCCCTCTCTGGCCAGCACACCATCACATATAAATAATGTTGGTCACGATATTGTTACGCTGGCTAACTGACATTTCTGATGTTGCTATTCCTCCATCCAAAGGAATACAGAGATATGTGGTTGTCTGAATTATCAAAAGAGATTTAGTAATCTGCATTTTAATCTTTCAAATCATTAAACAGTAAGTTACCTTTATGTTTCTTAGTAGACCTTAACACTGAGCTATTAACAAAGACTTCTTAGTTCCGTTTAGATCAGTTACACATTTTGTATGCATAGTAGTAGTAGTAAACATTCTAATGTATAAAAAATTTACCATATTCAAAGCACCTGAGTACTCAATAAACATTACATTAATAATTACTAAAATGCATAAGTATTATTCCGCTAGCACATGAATGAGATAGAAAGGTGAGAATCTCCTTGATCGCAGCTATAAATAGATAAGTGGAGCTGTTTGCGCGATGAATATATGCCAGTGGAAGCTCTGACGGATCAAGGTCAGTGAAGGAGGAGTGAACTGGTTCTGTTGTCTGATGAGTCAGTTCTGGCTATAGGAACTGAGTAGCTGACCCAGAGACCCTAGTGCACCCACGTTACTTTCCTCTCACTAGGGACTTCCTTACTGGCTACCGTAGTCGGGTAGGTTTCGCTTTCCTTCCAGAGCTCAGAGATGTTATCAGTTACAACACACTCTGTTTTTTTTGTTAATGAAGATAGTTCATCTTTATTTTTAAATTTTGTTGTATGAACCCTGTTACTCGTTTAAATGCCAAGAATAATTCCAATATTTTGTTTACAAATATGTCCTATTTCTTGGAACCATTATTAGAATGATACTTTGGTCTTTTTGTAATGTTCCAGGAAAGAATCCTTAAATTAATTAACTTATCTGAATTAAAAACCACAACTAAAGTAATTTCATAACTTAAAAAGGTATGGAATCCAAACAAATTCAATCAAACTATAGGTCTTCCGTGAAGCTAATAATACTTCAAAGTTTCTTGACTTTGATCAATATTGACCTTCATTCTCCAGATGCTAAGGCCTTAAAAATGTCCTCTGTTGAGCCTAAAAGTGCAACACTGTTTTAGGAAACAGAATGCAAACTTCCACTCAATAAAATACAATAAAACTCATTGACCTAACAATTATTAAAACAGCTACAACTAATTGCTCTTGAGTAGGATTTAAATAAAAATCTTAACACCCACAGAATTTTTGGATAATGACAAAATTAGAAAGGACCCATAAGTACAAATTATTTTTGAAATGTTAAATAATCAAACGTGCCCTAAAATCATGTAACTTATAAAGTCAGGAAATTTCTTGAAAGATTTTCACTTAAAAATGTATTGTCTTGTAACTATACTGTTTTGGCTATGTGACTGGTATAATAGAAGTTTTATTAAGTTAAAACTACGTTTTCTGAATACATGAGTTTCGTGCAAATGGAGGAAAATCGGCGTTGTGTTTTGTATAAAGGATATCGCACTTTTAGTAATTATCATGAGATTAGCTACCAATTTTCGTCTATTAGTTAATTGCATGGTTAAACAATACGATGATATTAAACATTTTTTTATTTAAAATTGATAAAGTACATTAAAATGTTGATATTGCACATCCTTTCTAATATTATAAATGCAAGTTTGTTTGTACGTTATTAAATCACGAATTAACTACTGGATCGATTGTACTGACATTTTCATAGACAATCTTAGGTTCCCTGGATAATATAGGCCTTCCTATTTCTAAAATCCCTCCGGGTTACGCCCCACTGGTCTCTAAAGTTGTTTCAAATCCCAAATTTGTTTCTAAGTTTGCATTACAGCAAACAAATATTATTAATATTTAAAGAACCTGTTCAATTAATTAACTGTTCTCTATAAAGGTTGTTTTATGACAATAAAAGCGTATTTTCAATTAATTTAACCAAAATTTGTTTACACTTCTGGTGTGAAAGCATAGAATAAGCTTGATAGCAAATACACTTCTTATAACAACCATTCCTGCAACCGCTGTTGAATACAGAGTATAAAAATATCCAGATAATAAAATTAAAAGTTGTATATAAGATATATAGGTATATATATCTTATACTGTATATATAATACTACTTGTATACTGTATTCAACAGCGGTTGCAGGAATGGTTGTTATAAGAAGTGTATTTACTATCAATATACATTATGATCGGGGAAATAAAGCAAAATTAGCAATGTCTCAACAATAATAAGATAGTAAATTAAAATGGCTATACTTTTTTATATATATTTCCTTGATCGTGAAACTAAGAATGTTGAAGATAAACAACATGCGTATCAAAAGGATAGTTAACTCAGAGCCCACGAAATTACATGCGAAGCCGCGGGTGATTGCTAGTTTTATAATAAATCTACAACTGATCTGAGTTTTATGTCCAACTGCACTATTTAAAAATCCATTGTAAAACTAGAGAGAATTTCTTGCAGCATTCTCTACAGCCTAACTGCAGCTGTATGATCTCTAAAGTAAGCAAATTTTAAAACAAATAAATATTCTTAGCTAAAGACTAAAAATTTGTGACCCACGTCAATACACTTTCCAGACTCATTCATGGACATGGTATAAAAAGTCTTTAAGCCTTCTCTTGTGTTCCCCTACATAAACTGATGATTGTTTTGGTTTTTCCAGGCGTACCAGAGGACACGGGGTACGGCCGTGCAGATCGCCAGGATCGCTGCAGGAACGGTCATCGCTGTCACCTTCATCCTCGGATTTTTCATGCTGGCCTCCGCCTACATCACAGCCTCTGCGTCTTGCGCCAATTATAACTTCCAGGAGGCCCTCAGACAGGTACTGTCCTCAAGTCCTTTTCTAGAGTCTCTGTACATGTTATGATTAACAGTTATAAGTCTTCGTCTACACTAAATGACTTCAGAGTTGTCCAAGTCCAGATTTTCCAAGACGGTACCACAAGGAAGGTCTTAAAAGAAACTTGTATTAGTATAATATTTGCTTATATCAAAACCAATATCTTGGAATACTTTCAATACAGGTGATTTAACACAAACTAAACATTGGAATGTACATTCAAATCTCTGTGTCTAACTTCGTCTTAAAACAGGTTTTATACTGACTGGCCATGGTTTAATAGTGCTTAATACCCCACTACCTTAAAAGTCAACTTAACTCAAGTTCCCGTAAAGTTTTTGTCAGAAGAAATAATGTTCTATAATTATTTCTTAAGGATGTAACTGACCATTAAGATTGGTTGAGTGAGTCAAAGTTCTCATGATTTGGAAAAGTTGCCTTGAACAACTTTTGAATACGTAACCCACAAGAAAAGAATAATTCATAGTAACTTCCATGTGAAAATAAAGAATATTACGGGTGTGAAGTCATACGTGATAAAAACGGCGCAACCTTGACTGATAAGCCTTATCTACCTTCAGTTTCGGTTATGTGAATAGGCTATTTGTCAATGTAAATTGAAGAGAGTTCCATTGTTTGTGTGAGACACCTGTCACTGCAGCGTCATTATTTGCTACATGCTTGCAATTCCTTTAAAATATCCTTGTCGTTGTCTTTAGGCTGTCTTTGAATAATTGTCCAGCATTTATCAATTCACCCTTATAACCAACGATTATAAAATTCATTAATTAGCATTAGTACATTTTAAAATAATTATGAATGAAGGAAAATGAGTTTAGACGAAACCTTGTTACAAGTGGAGAACGATTGTTTCCTTAGATAATAATTTGATTATCGATGGCAAAAAGATGACCTTAAACTTTTACATAGAATCACAGTACAACGATGGGTACTACAGTTGTTATTGCCATCTTGGACATTAAAATTATTAAAACCTATGGGCATCGTCATTTTATGCCCAGAGGATAAGAAACACCAGATTCCAATTTACACCCACCCTCAAGCCATCCTCATAGACAGCTGTATTACAGTAGTATGTCAGGATTGAGAGTATGAAAGACTTTACAGTTGACATTAAGCTAAGTATAATGGAAAAGAAACATTCCGTTTCTGAACCTCCGTGCAAATGCACAAACATCCTAACAACAGAATGTGAAGCTAATATACACATAGAATCCATTTCAATCCGTACAATTTATGGATGACAGCGAGTGTTTGTCATGGTTTAAACATGTCTTGACAGAAATATTTTAATTGGAGGTTATATTAACATTGTCAGCCAATATTTATTTACTTCTAAATGTTTTATTTAAATAACTAAAAGCAGAACTTTTGAGAAGTCATAAATTATTGCAGATGAGTTTCCTGTGAGGAAAATGGCTTCTAGCAAAAACAACATTCCATATAGAAGATATATGTATATTAAACGTTTACTTCGTGATTTAGTTTCAATGCCTGTTGCTTCAACACATCTATTCATCAAAATAATCCTTTGAAACGTTAATATTAGAGTGTATGGCTGGCTCTACTTCAACAAGAAATTATTATCCTTGGATGAATTATTTCATCTAAAGCTCAGGAGATTTTTCAGTGTGTGGAACATAAATAGGTGTTCGATGGACTAACGACTATGACTGTCTGGGAACTATGACTGTCTGGGAACGGACTAAATAAGACAACCTGCCGTCAGAGCTGCAGCTGCTGCACATGATCAGTTATTTTGTTTCACTATTCCTTATAAGGGAGTAGGATGGATAGGTAGGTATAAATTAACGATACTAGCAGAAACAATCATATCGTATAAATGAGCTTGAATTATATAAGGAGATTTGGAGGCAAGATCATACGTGTTATTTCTTGCTCTTCCTCATGTTTTCTATTTTTGTTGCTACCAATGCAAAAAAACTTCTAAAGGCCACTAAATGTTCTGTATCAAGAAATATATTTTGGAGCAGCCTTATAATAATAATTAATTTTAATCATCCAGCCATTATTTTATGTTGTAGAACAGTTGGAGGTGCCTATATTTTAAAAACTGACGTTATCATAACTGATTTATACCCAAACGTTTTTTAATAGTTTGTAATGGTCATTTGTTAACAATTTTTCACGGAATAAATATTTAAAAACTACATAGTTTACAAGATATGGTTTCGATACGTATCGTACTCGTATATTAGTATTAATACCATACCGTAAATAATAGGCTATGTTGAGAAATTTCACTACGGACTGTCCTGCATTTTCCTTTTATACGGCTATAGTATCATATTAGTAATACACAGAACTACAAAACCAACAATACAGAATAAATAAAAAGGGTAACAGTGTTCTAGTGTTAGCGTTGCTCTATTGTCTCACACAAAAGGTGATTAAACTGTCACATTTCAAAGCTCAACGGACTACGTACTGAATACGGTGCTCTGTTATCGTCGGGTGACAAAGAACGGTGAGTCGTCCAACAACTAACTGATAGGAACTAAATGCGACGTTACTTTTTGAATACGTTGACACAAATGTCAAACGCGTTCCACACCACAATGGCAACAACGGGAAACGCAACAATAGACAAAATAGAAACGATACAATGGTGTTCGGTGGTGTAACGTAAAAACACGGTTTATTATAGTCAGCCGTCGAGCCGCACCGCGAGATTGCGTCACGCAATTATCAGCGACTGCGACGCCATCTGCTTGCTAAACCGCAAACTATCTCGACTCACGACTAAATGCAGACTCGTGATCAGAATATACGCGTATTCAATTAAAGATGAAATATTGTATTTGTGGTCTAGAAGCCAGGAAGGTACGCTATGATGAAGGTGGTTTGACGGAGAGGTTTCTAATTAGTTTTCAGAGCTAAAGATTAACAGTTAAGGAGCACAAGAAGACCGTCGATTAGTAAAAAATATTTTCTAATTTATTTTAAGTAAATAGATTTGAATTTTTATCTGCTATTTATTTTAGATTTATTTTATAATTTGCTAGTAATTAAAATGCAGGTAGCCAACAACTTATAACATATTGTGTGAAATTTCCGGTGGTTTCTTAGATAATGTTACGTGTCAAAATTTATGCTTCCGGAAAATCATCTCGGAAACATGACATATTTCAGTATATTCAGAATATTTCATTCCAGAGGATAACAGTATACGTTCTTGTTCAATATTACATATAATATAAGCACACATTCATAAGTATAGTATATTTTTTATTTTACCCCCACAATATAAAAATATACAATTAATTCTAACTGACAGCAAAAACCACATGTATTTTTGGAATTCATACCAGTATTCATGAATTCCCCAGTATTGTTTCGTTATATAAACTCGAAGGGGAAATTTATCCCTCAAACAATCCCCTTCAAGTACATCACTTTTGTATGACTTGCGCCTAGAGTAAAGTTTAAAATTGTTGAACATATGGTCAGTTTGGATCATCGAAATAGTTTCAAACAGAATAATAGAAAGCAGGATGGGTAAGACCGAGTCGTGACCAAGGTAGAAAGTCCTGGGAATATCAGTCAAGCGTGTGAATACAGTATTGGGCACTGAAGAAGAAAGTGATACCCGGCGCGATACTGTTGGAAAAGTTGCAATCGAAACTTCATAGAAAGCAATGACAGTTTTTCTCTTAGGACAGGAAGCTGAGGAATTGCGCTGCTTTCTGTGTGATTGGATATTCTGGATGGGTAAGGTTAGGGGCCGCCATCTCTCGAAATCCATGAGGAAGGATTTTAGGCATTACTCTGTCATGTCTCCTTTGAAGAAGAGGTGGCCAGCTCTGTATCAGCCTCTCCAGTCAAAGCGGGCAGGGGCAGCATGCCCTTATGTTAAGGCTAGCAACAGCCTGCCTTTAATGCCTAGGGAGGCTCACGAACTCTAACAGTTCATAGAACTATACCCCCCGTAGAAGACGAGACCTATTGATGTACTCTTGCACCCCAATATCTCGATTTTTGCAGCTAGTGATGAACCGCTTCTGAACATTCATAAGGCTGCCCAGATTTAAGTGACATATCTATTTTTGGTACCTAGTGAAGGTTTAACTGGAAGGTATGAAACAGCCTTCCAGTTTAATTCCTTCTGAAAGAACTGAATCCTTCTGGTATAGTTTTATAGGAAAAGTTGAAATACAAACTTCATTGAAAGAAAAGGCAGTTACATATTACAATCTATAGTAGTAACATACCCGTATATCGAGAAAATCCGCAGTCCTCAGGTTACCAAGTTTCATCTATTATATTCATTAAGTGTTTCCAGATTTAGGAAGACTTTCAATAGAGAGTTAGGGATTAAATGTTGGTTATTAACGGGCAAAACACGTACCCACTCGCCTTGTGTAGTGGATACAGCGGTTACTGGCAAGGTAACCAAGACAAGCAACTTGGCAGGTTCTTGGATGGACAGCCAATGAGTTATTCTGTACTATCAAGCAGCTTGCCTAATACGGCTTTTTGTCGTCGATTCATTGTTCCTAAAAGGAACATAGATGAGGATAAACAGGCTTGTCCCTTTATTGAATACTTTCCTTTACTAAAACCCACATGATATTTTGTAGTACATATGAGATGGTCAGGTTTTTAGTAATTTTAGGAAATCTAGAACCGTTTAATATTGTCATAAAGAAAACTTAAATATGCATATCTTGTCATGCTCCTATCTCTTGAATATAGTGAGACGAAAATTGAAGAAGAAAATAGTTGTGTAAGCAATGTTTCGACACGGTGTGAACAGAAAAACTTAGACATTAGTTGTGATGACCACGTAGATGTGATCTGCTTGACTTTGGATTGTTCATTTCAATTGAAAATTGGAATTGTCTACGATCCTAGTAAAAAACGCAAAAAGGACGAAGGCCAATGTAGTGTGTAGAGGTATCTCGTATTAATTATATTTATATTATACTAAGTTTATCTTGACATAAATGCAGAACGCGAAAACGGATCCGTATTAATAACTAAAACCATGAAGTCTTGCTATTTGAGCATTAAATTTAAGAAATATAACATGTTTTAACAAAAGAATATAAACTTTGGCCTAAATTAATATAATTCATAATGTATTGAAGAAAATACAAAGAGAAGAATATTTCGCTAACTGTTTAGAAGACATTCTCAGGAATAGACTTCACAGAACGAGACCATGGACATCCAATCCGCAGAGACCTGTACTCTTCTCTATCTTATGGAGAATCAGGTCAAGGAGTCTCTCAACTGCGGTCGTTCCCTCTCTCGCAGGCCAACGACCACGTTAGACCTTCATTTCTGTTCATATATATCCAGGGCTGTACCTAGACGTTTGTATAGAGGGGGATTTTAATTTTCAGCCACCTTTACATCCATAGTATTTTATAAAGTAAGTAAACATATTTCGTTTACCCTTTCAGCCCTATTGGAGCCACAACATGGCCGCCAACTGATATCCACTGGGTTAGACACTGCAACACGGAATTTTCATAAAACTTTTAGTACACTTTTTCAATCTAGTGGAACAAGATTGTGAAATCTTCATATTCGTGGAATACATTATAATTATTGAAAAGTATAATAACATGGCATAACAAGAGACTGTCAGAAGCGGTGTGTCCTCAAAATTGCTGAATAAGTTGTTATTAAAAAGAAGTTACAAATATTACTTACTTAATCTAATTTTGATGTATTATTTCCCCCATCGTGTACCTGCAGCATTTCTTTAAATTATATTTCCTAAAAATTTCGCATTTGATACATATCGAATGAAACATTTAAAATATCTTGTTATTATAACATAATTTGTAATTATGTAAGGTTAGTTATTTACCTGAAGAAGAGATCAGATTGCAGATCTCGAAACGTAGTTTTACTGATTTCGGTACTTTCTGATAAACAGAGGCCACCGATAATAAACAGGATTTAGCAACTTTGGTTGTCCCATAACTTTGGGTGCTTTGAATAGGTGGTCTCCGTTTAATCAGAAAGTACCCTGATTTTTTGTTGCATTGAACGATGGCAAATGTCTGGAAAAATCATATTTCCTTCATAAAAATATCTTGGTAGCGGAATAATAAGATGTGTTTAAGATCGAGATCTTAACACGGTTCTGGAGATTCTCAGCTGATGTTCTTGAGAGCTCCCTAACGACCTGTCCATCTAGAGGTGTCCTCTGGGTGACCGGTGACAATTCCAGGACAAAGCCGTGGAAAGCGGTGAGGAGAGAGCCGGTAGTTTCGGCCGGCCGACCAAGCGAGGCGCTACTTTCGCGGCGGAGCTAAGGAGGAGGCGGGGTGACACTAGCTAGAATACGCATGCGCACCACGGTTCCGCGGGTCAGCTCCAGGGCTTATACTCCCATTATACATGAGTAATGAGGTAGACAGAGGAAATGCCCGCTAGCAATTGAACTTTAGAGTTCACTGTGTAATAGAATAGGTTACAAGGTATTCTAATAAGTGTTCGTTCATTGGATTCGAATTATTTTGTAACACAGTGTACTACTAACTATTCATAATCGAAATATTTCATAATAACAATTAGAATGATTTCAACTAGTTTAACCATTGAAAGATTCTCTTGACGCTTTAGCACCAATTGGAGAAACAAAAGCTAACCTCGTTATTTACATACCGAATTACTGTAATATAAGTTATTTTATATAATATAAACCGATAATGGAGTATCAAAGAATCTGATTAAATAACTTTGCTAGCTTTTGGCTTTTTGACCCCAGAATCAATGGAGTTCTTGATAGGACCAAGAGGAATCTCCCAGTAGGTACCACCTTTAAATCTCTGGGACGTTTCTAAGTTTTCGCATAGACAACGTAAGACAATAACACGATTTTAAGAAGAATCTGTCTGGTCTTAAAGCAAGATTTATTGCTGATTAATCTATTTAAACATGCTAATTTCAATTGACCTATTTAACATAATCCCTTTATCATCAATAAACTAGTAGTTTTAAATTCAAATAATTTCCATTCCTACATTAAATGTTTATTATGAATTAAATACGTGCATTTAGAAAGAAAAACATTTAAATGTATTACTTCAATGTGTTGACTTCCAGAAAATAGAAATAAGTTGTTAATTTTTGATCAAGGTAGAGATGCACCAATTTTTTGTTAACGATGAAAGCACCGCAAATATTTGTCACAAGTTATTCGCCAAATCCCATTCGCCAAATCAAGTTATTCAAATGATTCGAGAGCAATATTGACCTTACGCTATTGATCAAGTGTATTCCAGTATTTGACTCAATTAACGATATTTCAAAGAATTCGTATATTCTATAGAGGTTTATTCGATACGTGAATACTATCCTATCAGAACATCCCATAATCAGTGTCTACCAATTTTTTCCAACTTTGAAGTAAAAGCAAAGTGAATTATATACTGAAAATCTCTACAAGTTGTAAATACATATAGGAAGTCCCATAACTGTCGGTGAAAAAACTCCTAAGGATAAAAATATGTAAAATCTTGTTAAAACATTTCAATAAAGTATTTTATTATTCCCCTTCCACTCGAGGTGGTATAAGAAAAATACAAATTCTTGTTAAGAAAACACCTTTTAGTTCTAAAACAATTAAATATAAAGTCATCACACTTGATAGCTATTGTGATATTCAACTTTAAATATAACAGCTAATTTGTAGCAAATTATTTTCATAACTAAAGCACTATTACTACATTCTGTAATTATTTAGACAAACAATCGCATACGAGAGAGCAAAATATGGATTTAGATATATCGATTTCTAACGGAACGTGTTATTCTTTACAAAGGACTTTCTTAAGATGTATTTATACGATATTTACTTTCATAAGTCCATTTTGGCCAAATTAATACAAGTTTTTATTACATTTTGGCTATAAAAGTCAATATAGTTTATTATGTTAATTATTAAAAATGGCAAAAAAAGAAAATAGTAATCAAGTTTGAAATAATGTGCATAATACAGCACAAATGAAACATAATATCCATGCCCAATGGCCAGCAGCTATAAATGAACAGATTCTCCAATACTTCTCAATGAATTGTTCTTAAACAACATTTTAACACTTTTAGGTAGTCTTTCTCTAATTCCAATAATTAAGGAAGGATGTAAAAGGGTTTACGACATTGTATAACTATAGTTTTGAATAAATTTGACCATGAAACATAACACAAAAACATTGGAACGAAATACGCTTGAATTGTGTTCCACAAAGGAGGATTCAAACAAGGGAATATTAGAATTTGGACAAATTTTGAAATGATTTTGCAAGATCAATTATACTATACAGTATTAGACATTAATTGATCCAGTGACAAACAAGTAAAAATGATTGCAATTAAAATCTTAATCTGTCAGTGTATTTTACATTTTTATTCTCGAAAAGTGTCACTTTCATATTATTTTCAAAATTAAATGACTCGCTTTCTTTTTATGCCTGGGTGAAAGTGTGTACGCCGATTTGGTGATATCTAAATGGGCGCTGATTTGACCCATTCGGGTTCTGCTCTTTGGGCAGAAGTTTTTGCAGTTCACGCTCCGCTGGCACCATGTGTGCAACACCGATCCAGGCGTTTTCCCAACGTAATGACATTTTACTCCGCGGCCCACCGGTTGGGCAACTCGCTTTCTCAGGTGAACGGCCTGTCCGCCCGCCTTCCCGCCCGTCCGTCCTCCGTCTGACCGGATGACGTAATGTGGTGTTGATGCGAGTGTCTTTTGTACCTCGCCAATTTGCAAAATAAAATTGGTTTAGATGTTTACCTTCTTAAGTTGGATTAGTTTAACTGTCAATATTTTATACACAGTTTTTCTACGTCAGTGGAATTTTAATTTATTACACTAACAGTTTTTATTTTTTATTATTTTTGGGCGAAAAGGTCCAAACTTACTTGAAATTATTTATGACTCCTGAGAATCGAACCCGTGACATTTGGATCCGCAGCCTTACCCGTACACTGTGGCAAAGGTCTGTTGGCCGGTATTCAGTGTTTCCAAACAGATTACAACACTCATGCTATGTTCAGTATCTCAGTTGAGCAACAATCCATTTGCTTTCAGCTGTTACAAACTTCACCATAACGAGTCTGATAACTTCTTAGAGGATACAGAATGTGGAGTGTCTCAACCTCTAAAGCACAATCGCAAGTATTGGCCATTGTTATCCCCAATACTTTCATTAAGTATGGGACAATCAAATAATATGTAGGGTCTTGTAGTCGAATTCCACTTCTTGCTTCATATAGTTTTGTAGCTGAACAACAATACTTTTTAGTTGTGTCGCATGGTTTTCACCCGGCCTTGTAATTCCCAACCAGTAAGAAAAACAAGATTCGTCTTTAAACCGAATTTATTCAAGGGTAGAAAATGTGTTGCACCCATGGTTGTGTATCTAGTTAAGGTTAAGAATAAAAATAAATAAATATTTTAAATCCTGTGGCTAGGTAGGAATATAATGATGAAAATATGAAATTTCAAAATGAATAGGAGAACAGAAAGTAGGTATAATATATATTGTAGTTAAAGAATTAAGGAACACAAATATAATAAGAAAGAAAAATGTACATAGACATAAAAACAGGATGGAAATAAATTCAGAAATAAAGAATGGTAACGACTTAACGAATGATAAGTCTTGAATTTTATAAGGACATTCAAGACCTATACTCTTCTTTTCTATACGCAAAAGAAAAGTTATTCTTGTCTTTAGCCAGTCATCTTCTCAAGTTTTCAATTTACTGAAATGTAGAAAAAATGGAGTGTTTTTATTTAGTACTATAACAACAGAATTATGATATTAAATTTGAAATACCTAGTCTAGGGTCTTTAAACATATGTGGATTCGCATTGTTTATTAACACAGTATAGCAAATGTATTATATATAGTGTTAATTAATATTAACTATTGTGTGCTATAGATTTATTATTTTTCAATGTAAAAACGCGTCGTTCATTTCTTTATTGAATCAAAATTCTAGAACTGCAACATTTTATTTTTGAAAAGTTTTTCTTTATTATCACCAGAAAGGAGCAAACAAATGTCTTCCAAGATCGAGTTATATAAGATCCCGAACCTAACCTAACCTAACCTTAAGTTGTGCAACGCCACCAAACCATTAACGGTCTGAATCCAGTTTTTTGCTACCAACAATCAGCTGATCGCGCCTACTGTTCTTGTATGGGTACAAGCGACAACTGATTGTGACGTAAGCTCCCCACTTCCTGTTCCTGTACAGTCGAAGCCACTTTCTCCCTCTCTTTTCACGAATGGATTTCCCACTACCAGATATGAGCAAGAGAAAAAGTAGACAAATAGTTGCTTCTTTCTCGGAGAATTCGTAAGAGGGCGATAGGAAATACATGTTAGAAAAGCATTCGTGCTGATCTGCAGAAGAAATTTATTTTAGGGGGTTGAGTCAAAGTCAAAGAAAGATGGATGTGATTAAGGATAGAGGGGAATCTGAGATTATATTCCTGATATTATTGACGGATAAACTTTTAGTTCAAATCGGTGTTAATAGCTACTCTCCCGCTGGGATTTAATTCCTTGATCAATTAATCTAAGAGCGACATGAAAATAACTTGTGAAAAGTTATTATAATGGTGCAATAAAAAAAGGGAAGAAACAGAACAATAGTCTTTTTTCCATGTAAAGATGTATTATTAAATTTTAAAATGCTGAATTAAATAAAAAAAGATCATACAGATAAAAGTAGGTGAATAGTAAATAGAAAACATGTTCTTTTGCCACAATGCATCATTGAAGGACTATAAATAGGATCAACATAACACATTTTTATTTGGTTTCAGGAATTGGAGGAGCAACCACAATACCAACACTTGGTAGCTGTCGACCCCCTGTCAGAGGAGAGCGGAGAGAATAAACAGGAGAACCTGGTGCCACCCCCGCCGCCACCACCTGCCCCCGCCGTCCCAGTCCAGCAAGACGCCACAGCCCCCATTCAGCTGAAGCTGCCTCTTACTCTTGACTTCGACGATCTCGCAGGTGTACGTATATTTTCACACATAAGATATAACAACGTGACCTTTGCAAATAAATTATTTGAAGAGACACAACCCTTCTGACGTATCAATAATCTCACTTTTCAACTATAACGTGTCTTTTCTTTGTCTGCTTCGATCTTACTATTTTTATTTCTATGACTGCTGATGAACAGCCAAGTGCAGTAAATACTAAGAACTAAGGTTGGTGATACAGAGCCTGGTGGAGAAGAACCAACGGTCGCGGATGAACTGTGTGGTGGAGAAGCGACGTGCTGAGGAGGTGATGGACCATCAGCCCAAGACGGTGAGGCTGCCGTTCGGAGTGAACCTGACCACAGACCCGCGCTACGAACACGTCACCGGCGAGAGGATGGCGATATTTTGTGAGAGCGGCCACGACCAGAGGTAAGAGAGTATCCAGTGAGTTCAATTAACTCGTTAACGACCAAACACTTGCTCAGCTAATTACTGAAATTCTAGAAACCCTTTAAAATAGGGTCGGATGAGGGAAGAAGTTTCTTATCTCAGCCTGCGTCTCCACAGGTCTAATATACCAACTCAAAGTCGTTTAACTCAATATCCAACAAGAACTGTAATTAACAGTTATGTACTAATACGTACAATATACCTAGAAACTAGAAAGGCCATTACTCTAAACTTTTTAACACCATCTATCAGCTTGAGTCAGAGGTTTACCACGTTTGTCTCATATTGGGGTGTATAATAACAGGTTGACTGATCTATGTTTGCAGCCCAACAGCTTACCTAGGATAAGAAGAACGTCATTCGACTTACGATGTTTACAATTATGTATAAAAACTCTCTTCCCTCGATTTGAGATCCCATTTGCAGAATCAGCCTGCATTAGAGAATAGGATTAACTACTCTCATCTAACTACTTGTTGAAACTAGATACCATAAAATTATCTGTAAAATTATTTATTTTCAGCTTTGTAAATGAGCAACTGAGGTTGGCTGTACGTACTTGGGATTTGGCCAATACTTTGAGTGAAATAAAGCTTACCATACAACAGCATCTATGTTTGAAACCTTATGAGTTTTACTTTGTGTGTTTGTAAAAATAAACTAAGAAATAAAATGTAATCATTTAATCTAAAGACAAACTAGTATTGAAAATGTAATTAATTATAGTGTTATTTTAGACCTAATTTTAAGTATTTGAAAGGGGTTTTTATACATTACTGTAACTCAAAGTGCTATGCAATTGGCTCCTAAGAAAAAAAATAACACTTACCAAATACATGATTGAATATAAAATTAATAGTGATAGGTGTGACTGAGATACAATATATTAATAACTGATTTTATGTAGTGGGTTAATTTTTTAACATATTTATAGCACCTTTTGAGTCTATAAAGTATTATTAGAACATTTTAAAGTGGTGCATTTCTGTTATTTATGTGCAGTGACAAATGTTTATTCAGATTTCCCTTTTTTTCATGATGAAATCATAACAAATTGGGATTTCTTTTTTTACAGACATGTGCCAATGGACAACAATATAGGATCTCCAGTCGTAGTACCCATTCCCTTCCACCAGGAGGCTATGCATCTGATCCCGCTGCCCATGCCCATGCACCAAGGCCCCGTGTACCCACCTCCTCACGGCCACGGCATGGGTCCACCACCTCCACACATGATGCCACGTCACCCACAGCAACTGATCCACCCGCCACCACCCCCCATGCCCATGCACCCTCACCCCGCCCAGACTCAGGCGCAGATGGGACCCCCTCACCCGGAAATACCTATGTCTATTCTGACAAGAATTGCTCAAGAAGAAGCCGCTGATTCCAAAGTAAGCTTCAAAATGTGGAATTTGTCTTTTACAAGACTGCATTTTCTCCTTATGAATAGATACCTTTCGTATCAATTGACGTTCTTAGAATCCTTACAAAGAGGATTTCTTTCTTTGACAGAAAGATGGTTAACTCAAGACTTCCCGGAGAATATGAGTCATATCGGAGTTCCAAATAAACTCATAACTTATAGACCAATCAGTCTACTGCCAATTTTGTCTTAAAAGTTTTAATTTTCATGGTCAATACAGAATTTAGGTTTCGTCAATGGTGGGGCTCTTATGCTTTATTTAAGACTTCGTGTTGCCCTTACTTCCTGATTCACAGGCCGAACACAAACTATGATCGATCTCAATGAGTAGAAAGAAAATAAATAAGCGGATCCAAAAACATATGACAGAAAATATACATATTTACAGATGTAAACTTAATTCAGGTGCCTTCAAAATTTTTGGAATATGTGACCTACGAGTCAATACAAATACAACCTCCAATAATACAGTGTCATTGTACAACAAATGCCTAGATCTAATTATCTTTAAGTTATGTGAATTGCCAGCGGGATTGAGTCCTAAATTTAATTATAAAAAACATTTATTAAAAAGCAACTAAAGTAGCAAGTTTTCACCCTGTGCATAGAAAATTATTCACGTTGATAATAAATGAAAGCAGCAATAGTATTTGTTTTGGTAATGTCGTTCATTGTATTTTTTTATTAATACAAGCAAATAGTAGGAACTAATTGTAGGCCCTATATATATCTAAAGCCACTCTTTGCAGTGTGTCAGTGCAATCTCAATCTATTATTTCTCATTATTTTATAAATCACGCAGAACAATATTTTTAAACTAGAACATTGAAATAAATTTTCAAATAATACATTTTCTAAATAATTTTGTACTATCTAATCCTTAGTTTGATTGTCAAATTCCTTTTAAGTTCTCTGTCAAGGTCCAAATTTTACGTAAATTTAGTCTCGTAAGAAGTAGTTTGTACCAGACTTAGCTTAGTTACTTAAATTTCGTTATGAATTATTGCAGCTCAAATGTTAAGGTGCAATCTCTTTTTTAATACGATTGTTTAGATGGCCTCGTAATAAACACGCGAGATCTGTGAGCGGATGAACCTGACAGTTTTTATAACAGGATGTCCTTCAATTAGAACACATTACACAGTGGTTTTAAGACATTTAGGCTGTACATCTCATTAGCTCTATTAAACTTCCACTTATTTAAAGATTTCACAACTTTAATGTTAAAATAATTGCAGCAATTTCAGTGTAACATTTGCACAGTAACAATATAAATTTTCAGATTAATTATGAATGATAATTAGAAATAACAAACAATATATATTAAAGTAACTGCTCGTAGTAGTTTTGAATTGTTCCAAAAATCTGTTAATTTTGCTTATACGTTTGCATTATTAAATTTTTCAACAAAACCCTCAATAGACGATATTAAAAACAAACGTGTTACACAATATAAACGATATCTTTCAATTAAGTTAGGTAGCCTATATAAAAATGATATAGGCCTAAAAAGATTGATCCGCTTTCCCAAAGTTACTCGGCAACGTATGTTTTGTGCAAGTTTTTTTTTGTTATTCTCATTCCTCTAAAGTCGCATTTGTGTTGTATTTATTTAATAGCTTTGTACTGTACTATTTTCATTGCCATATGTTGATTTAATTCGAAATTTTGAATAAAGTAACTAACATCGTGATAGTACAAATATGTTGGATTTAGGACATCAGTATGATAGTAAGCATGTAGGACTTAGACCCACATCACAAATAGTGCAAATCCACCAGAGAATAGTTGAAAACCATAAATTTTCAACTTTGGTTTCTGAGGAGTCCGAACAATTTAACTATTATATGTGCATGGTCTTCTCATACACAGTTTTAAAGGACACTTTTTAAAGGAAGTAATATTTCTTATTGGGTATTATCGGAGTTCCAAATAATCTAGAAACTTAGAGATATATCGGTCTTATATCACTTTCGTCGTAAAAATGTAATTTCAGTGATCAACTCCATTCTTTGGTTTCTGTTGAAGCAAATATTGAACTCGCGTATTAAGCCTATTACAATATTTGTATATAGAAGGTCATTGAGGTTTTCTCATTAGTTTCATGTGTAAAATAACATGTTAAAATTAATATAGAGAACAAAAATTGAACACAAACAAATGGCTTACTGCACGAATTTTCCTACGCAGTGTTGATTATTCACGATTTAAAAATTGTTTCTAAAGATCGATTTTAAGGCAATCTAATTCTTAGTGTTTAACACAAATCATAGAGAATAATATTCGAGATGCACATTATGTTTTTCGTATAATGCTACGCAAGAAAATGTTTAGGCCAAAACAATAGGTAGTAAATTAAGTCAGGAAGAAGAGACATTTTCACAATCCATTTGTAGATCCTTAACTATTGATTGTGGAAACAGGACTATAGATATAGATGTGTATTTTATGAGATGTGTATAATCTGCTCCATTCTTCATTCCACTTCTTCATTCGCTAAGACATTTACACCAAAAATCATAAATTTCTTCCAATAACTGTTCCAGGACGATGAACCTCTACACATCATCGCAAGGGAGGAGATCATTCCCGTGTTTCACCCAGCATCTCCCGAAGGACGAGCGATGAACGGCCCAGCCATCCCTTCCGTCCCCGCCCCCGTGCCCGCCGAGATGGTGCAGCCCCCACCACCACCTCCGCAGTACACCAGACAGCTTCAGATGCCCCAGACAACACAGCTGCACCCCGCACAAGATCAGCAGCCCAGGCCACACTGTACGTATCCTTACAAATTGATCTCTTCTGGCTAAAGCGTTTAGTTGAGCACCACTCTTGGAAGTCGAGTCCAAATCTCCACCACAAGTACACTTATATTCCTAACTGACCAACCAACCAGTCACGATGCTGAAGACAACCAAAATACTCGGCTAACAGTTTGGCATGCTGGGTAAGAGTTTTAAATGAAACGCCGGTGTAGCATGCTCACTGATTGGTAGTAACTATTTTGCACCGAATTTTGAAAAACATACCTCGTTATATTTTGAAGATTGTGATTGCATCACGGTAGATTGAGATGATTCAACACCTAAGAGACTTTGAGGGTAGATCAATTCGAGGAATAAGGATCATTCTTTGCTTCATTCATTATCACAATGACGTTCTCATCTTTTAGGGTGAGAATAGATTCTTTACAATCAGATTTGCTTTTTGATAGTCTGGTTCCATCTGTGTCCAATGCGCTCGAATTACATTTCCTTGCTTGTTGTCACGTTACTACAAAATAATGAGAACTTTCCTTTGAAGATAACTTTCTTTTTTCGTAACTACGAATGAAGTAAAGAGTTCTAATTAGTTACTACCACATAACACCTTAGAACAAATTACGATGGAGCTTAATATGCCAACGAAACGTCTAAACGACAGGCATTGACAGTACACAGGTAAAACATAAATCATTTATGCAACTAGCAGTATTTAATGAGCAATGACACGCGGTAATAAACTGTCTACAAAGTTTATAGACGTAATAAGGAAAATAAAGAAGTGCTATATCACTCTGCACAACTTGCAAAGTAATCACGCATTATAGTTTCTTTTCCTTTGTGCACAATCCTATTTTAACTTCTAGTGACATTAGTGAAATCTCTATGCCGAGCGTTTGACCTTTGTTAGTTTCTACTGGGTTTCTTCGAAGATATGAAGGATAATATTTCTACAGATAGAATTCTACAGGATAAAACTACAAAAGTTGCTAAGGAGATGATCGACCCTCAATTCTAGATAGGAAGGTGGATGAGCACTAGAACGAGAAGATTTTGAATGAGAAGGGTTTTAAGACAGCGATCCAACAATTATTATTGTTGGGGGGGGGGGGGGTGCATTTCTAGTTAGTTGTCCCCGACTCCCCCACTGCTAGATAAGGCCCTGGACTCATGTGTAGTCGCCGTCACGTTCCCGGGCGAGAGCGAAAGTCGCGCGTGAGCTGCAGTACTAATGGCGGTGAATCGACACATCTGTCAACAAACAAAGTCAATAATGGCGGTGGAACGGGCGGACAAAGGTGCTCATTACAGGAGTGAGGGACGCAGGTCGCTGCACTCTGCTGCGCCTTTCCCTGACCTACTGCTAACAAACGTCCGGTCGTGGTGGACAACGGAGCTATCACCGTGCCATGGTGCCGTGTGGTCTCAGCAAGTGGTCGTTAGTCTTGTGACTCTTTGAAAATAATGTTTAAAGTCGTTACGTGAGTTGATATTTTCTTGTATCTGTACACTACAATTATCATAGGAACAAGACCTAATCTTACAATCCAATATCCAATGGTGGTACTCAACCTTTAAGGCGAGAAAATTAAAATTGTTTACTGGACTTTAAATTTTACTATTATACAGTATCTAAGCCAATATACACCTTATCTGTATTCAAAACTGCGGTTGCAATTTGACATTACTTCACACATAATTTCAACTCAACTCTCGTAACCAGTTCCAACACCAGAACTAGTATATTTTCCTCGTATGTGTTCTCAATTTCTCCTACTTGTTTACTGTTAATAGTTATCATTAGTGTTACCGAATTATACCAACTGCAATGGAAATATTTAAACTAGGATGTCGACGAATACATCTCGGTTATTTAACCGGCGCTTCATTTGCCGGTATAAATTTATCTGGCTCGGCCTGGGAAATATGTTTGCATTTAAATAATGGATGTTCAAGCGCTTGAACCATTATTTCAAATGTCTGTAGTGGATGATCATCAATCAATAGGTAGAAATAAATGAGTGAGGTGTTCTAATTTATCCGGATAATCGAGAATGTATAGGATAATCGAGGATTAGGTGTATATTGTTGAAACAACCTTTAGAGTCAAGAATTCATACTTTTTTTATAATTATTACGAACAGATTGACTAATTGGTTTGTAACTGACACAGTCTGGAGGACACGTTCCTGAAGAGGGAAAAGCGCGTGAAGTGTTGCGCCTGTTACTGCTCCTGTTACAGGTGGTTAGATTGACTAATTGCTTTGTACCTGATTGTTACAGTCGTGCAGCCTCGGTCTGTGCGCAGTGTGGACGACACGTTCCTTAAGAGGGAGAAGCGCGTGAAGCGTTGCGCCTGTGACTGCTCTTGTTAGACTGCAAGCCACGGCCTCAGAGCTCCGTGGCCTCACAATCAAACTGTACATTGTGACATACCCTTACTCGGACTAGAGTCCCGCCCTGTAGATAACAGTGTTGTCATCTGTGTTTCTGTTGTTTGTAATAGATTTCTTAATAAATTACTATGTTATGTTTTCTTTAATTTGTGTTCAATTCCTTTGATACCTTGCGTGCAACTGGATCTGGCTCTGTAAATTCCTCTTTGGGATCCAAGGACAGGTTTCCTACGTGATTTCTAATTTTATATTTTAGAAAGCACGTTTATCAAACCAATAACGCCAATGCCAATGGCGCAGTGTATTGGGTACGGCGGTTATCGCAAGATAACCAGATCAAGCAACGCCGAGCGTGGCTGCTGCTTGGACAGGTGACCGCTGAGCGATCCTGTCCTTGCAAGCGGCCCGCCTGCCCGGCCATTGGTGGTGGTTCGGAAGTCACCTTTAAGCCGTTGGTCCCCAGGTTAAGTGTTAGAGAGGGCTTCTTAGCCCTAACTTCGCCTGGTAAAATAAGACATTCTTTACTTTTTTTTTTACTTTTTTTATCAAAACCACAACCAAACGGTTACATGTGAAGCGTTGACATGGAAATTCGTTCTATCATTAAAATCCAAAGGTTTTAGTAACTGTTGTCCACAAGAGGAGATTTGACACTAAGTTGAATAAAACGAAAAGCAAGTTTGCAATGCTTTATTGTTGTTGTTGTTCAATCTCTAGCAAACAATCGTTTAACCTATTTGTTGTAGCCTACATTTCCTGTAATGTTGGTTTTATTATGGCTGCTAAGTAATATACAGTGTTGAAAATGATAACAAGCAGTAGAGTGAAAAAATTAAAATGGAAAATAAAAACAGTTAAATAGTTTTGTATTACATTCCAGAATATATATGATTTTAATTTATGCTATTTATTTACATAACTTTAATTTATTAATTTAACTTCGTCAGATTGTTACAGCGTAGAACAAAAAAAAGAAGAAAATAGTACACACTACTCGTCTATATTTTTATCTTCTTAGTTTTCTGTTTGTTCTACTCGTAAGTGTTTTACAGATCACATCTTAACAACAAAATCAAATTCCCGTTACTTGCTAGCACAACTGAAAGTTTTGTTGCTATTAGGTTACAAAACACAGTAGGTTATTTAGCAATATTATATTGTTTTTTTTTATTACTATTGATTTATTATTATATTTATTACTAAATTATTATTATTCGAGAAAGAATTATGTACAATGATTAATAATTATACAATAATAATTGTACAATATGAAAAATACGGTACTATACAAAGGAGTGAAATTATAAAAATTGCTGATATAATAAAAACCGAAAGAAAATTGCATAAATTATGTAAAAATACAAAATGTTTCATTACAATGAACAATATGCAGCTTTCACGAGTGTATATTAGAATGAACATTATATTCCTAGTACATTTTCATAACAATAAATGTATTATTAAATTATTATTAATCTAGAAATAATTGCACACAGCACCATTCAATAAATATTTAAAACAATTTACAAAGGAATGAAATTATAAAAAAATTATGATATAACAAAAAGTGAAAGCAAATTGTATAAATTTCTTGAAAAATTAAAAAAATGTATTGGAGAGGACGATAAGAAAAGTAAATATTATATCAAAATGACAAAATGATCATTATATGTATATTTTTATGACAATAAAATTGATTGTTATATAATATTTTTGACAAATATTATGAAATTAAAAACTGATAAGCCAAGATTCTATAAAAAAGTTTTTTTTACATTAAAGTAATGAAATGAGAATAAAATAAGTACAACACGTGTTTATTTGGTACAATACTATAATTCCTTTTCATTAATTATACATCGTAAAAATAGAGGTAATTGTTAAATCCCTAAAAAGTTTATAAATATCATATTAATGTATAGAGGATGTGAAATTGTTTTAAAATTTATTAAGAGTTTGGATTTAAAATGTTTTAATCGATAAATGCTATAAAACAGCTGATTAAACATAAAACAACTCATACGCGTGACGCGTGTTTCGCATTTTTAGCAGTTCTTAAATCTAATAATCTCTAGGTAACCTGTTTGTTTGAAAAATTTTCAGTTTCCAGTGTCAGGAGTTTTTCAACAATACGGCCATTCATTTGTGTCTTCGTTGAATAAAATTAAAAATTTCATAAGAATTCAAGGAATTGTTTAATTCATCACTTCCGTAACAAGCTGAGAAAAAAATGCTACAAACAATAAAGTATTAGTAATTATACAAATATAAAATTGTATAAAGCGCTGCTTTTACCCACAAGATGAAATGATACACTGTTAAATCGTCCTACAATAATATGATAACGCTTTATTCATGCACACTAGGTATTAATATAAAACTAACTAAGTCTTATACAAAGTATTCATAACTTAAATTAACTCCGTAACCATAGTATAATTCAGTAAAACAACTAAGAGAAGTCGTTTTTTTAAACACAATGTGTGTATGTACTTTCAAACTGCTAAATTGATATTATTTTAAGGTATAAAATATATTATTGCCGTATATTTTTCAAACTATTGTTAATTTAAATCTTTTGTGTCAAACGAACACGAATATCGATTTTTCTTACACGAGTCATTTAGAGAATCTATCAGGTTGACATTTTGCCATACCAATATGACACTCGTCATTTTGTGCATAACATAGCCTATTTTTACATACCCCTCCTAGTGATGAATATATTTATTATGAATGATAGGTGCATTTGGAGTGTTTCGCTGGGTGTTTCTTAAAAATTAATAAAAATTATTCATTTTATTGAAAATACAACATATTATATACCAACATATTCATAAAAACATAAAGAACGATTTTAAAATAAATAAAACTACTTACCTTTGTACATATCCCTTAAAACTTGCTCAAAAATTAAAAAAACTGTTTTTTGAAAAAAAAATTTACCACAAAAACCACATAGTATAAAACTTACTAGACAAAGATTTGAAGATAGCCAATTTTTTCTAAAAATCATGAAAATAAATAATATATACAGTTTTCGCTCAATATTTTACATGAAAAAACTGTTATGATGGAAATATATACAGTATGTACATGGAAGAAACCCTTCCATTCACTCTTAGGCACTACTACTATCATGCTTTCTCTTCCTCCCTTGATACTTTGGTCTCCAAAAATGATCCAATTTATGGAAACACTCTCTATGAACACCAGAATTGCATCCTGGACACTAAAATCGTGATCTCCCCCTTTTTTTGTGTGGCCACATACAATACATAGCCGCTCTTGTCTTCCTGGTAAGCGTTGGAGGGAATGGCCTGCACCAGGATTTGAATTATAATCATCAGGAAAATTGTCTGCACTGATATCACTGTCACCCACATCACTCATTTGTTCTTCTAAAACATTTCTAATATCTTCTCGACGTAAATCATCCGCCATTTCGAACGTATTACGATCGGAATAAACGAAATAACACCGATAAAACACGCCGACACAACTCATAGGTTAGCGGCTGCGAGTAAAACACAAACAACGTCGTAACAAATACCAGCTATTTGTTAATTCTTTTAACAATTCATCTGGAGACAGATCTAGAGGAAAGATAAGACGTTTCTGTACACAATGCAGTAAATAACGGCCGAATTTAACCGAAGATAGCCGAGCAGCGATGACGAATTCGAAGGCATGTTTGAACGTCGACGCATCGATCTCTATCATTCATATTAAACGAATGAACGTCGCTAGAGCGGCTTCTATCACTAAGAGGGATACAAATATATAATATATACATTATACAATAAATAAGGAATAGAACATATTACTACAGAAATGTTCAACATGCCGCTTATATTGTATTTTTGTGTCATCACAACCACTCACGTTGAATGTTCCAGCACAAGTCGTTTATAGAACAAATTTGTTAGATTTGGTTGAGAAAAGGTTATTGGAGATTTATTTTTTAGGAAGCATTACGGTACATGAAGTTTAGCAGTTAGTACAGATATATATATATATATATATATATATATATATATATATATATATATATATAAGTAGATATGAATATGCCGATTCTGGACCACTTTTGGGACAGACAGAAAATCAAGGGAAAATACTGTTTAAAGGACAATAAACGAATCTGTAAAATCAAACAGTAAGGGGTTCCTAGACCACTTTTGGGACAGCCCAAAAATCAATACAAATACTGTTCAATACACCATAAATATGTAAAAACAAGATAATAATATGCCGGTTCTAGACCACTTTTGGGACAGACAGAAAATCAATGTAAAATACTGTCCATTGAACCATAAACAAATCTAATAAAATCTAACAGGAAAGCACGAATGTTAAATAACCGAATCTTTAGCTGTTTTACTGTTCAATGTTTGCTTCTACATTTATAAGCTGTTTTAATGAAAAAATCAAAAAATCTTAATAAAAAATCTTTATTCTACAAAGTTAATTGTAACACAGTCTTTATCTTTAATAGTCTTCTTTCCAGTAACAATCAAGTGTAATTTTTCATTTTTGTTTAATTCTTTAATCTTTTTCTCATCCAAAACAGTCAAAAATCTGTTCGGTAAGTGTACTTTACAATCTTCCAACTCGGCAATTATTGTAAACCCGAATTTATCTTTCATTTTCTCCAAATTCAAGATTCTATATCTCTTTTTTTCTTCCAATTCCACTAATTTCTTATATTCTTTGAATCTTAGTTCACCAACCTTATTCAACTCTTGTAACAGCGCTGCCATTTATTATAGAAAAATCTTTTAACTAAATTTAGTTAAAAGATTTTTTTATAACAAATAGAACAATCTGAAAACATTTGACCAGAAATTGTGCTGATTTGTGTCAAAAATCACTACTTCTCAAAATTTAATTTTACAAATTTTTGCTCTTTAAATAGAACAATCTGAAAACATTTGACCAGAAATTGTGCTGATTTGTGTCAAAAATCACTACTTCTCAAAATTTTAGTTTACAAATTTTTGCTCTTTAAATATGGAGCGGAAAAAGATAGAGTGCCCATACTGCAAAAAAGACATTTTTGAACATCACTATACTCGTCATTACAATTCGAAAAATCATTTGAAGAACAAAGAAATTTATAATAAAGAACTAAATTATTTGAGGACTTGGGCTAAAGAAAATCAAATTGCCGATCACCAAAACATGTATAATATAGAAAAATTGCGTGAATTAAAGAAAAGCTTTAAGGAAGATAAAAAAGATCTCAATCTATTTAATGATGAAAAAATTCAATCAATCGCTGAAAAATTGTCCTTAGAAACAAACGATAAAACTAAGTCTGAAATGATCGAAGAAATTGATAAAACTCTTAAAGTAAAATCCGAAAATATTATTGATGTAGAAGTTTTATCCTCAATACACGGTCTGTTCAAGCAATACATTTTAACAAACTTGAACGACAATTCCATGTCAATTTACAAATATCTTTCAATTATGCGGTCAGAAATTAAAAGTTTAATCGAGAAATTTCAAGAAAATGTTAAAAATATGAAGGGCTATCTCTCTTTGGAATGTGAATACGAACGAACTTTAGTGAATGGTGAACCGCAAACATGTCTAATGTATTTTACTATCAAAGCAGACGAAATCTTTGACGTAAACGACTTTATTACTAAGCAATTTAATAAATTAACACATCGAGAACAAACGAATAATCCAAATAAAGGTTCCGGATGGACATTTAAAAGTTGTAAACAACTAGTTTTGAGCCTTAATAAACATGAATTTATGAACGCAGGATCATATATCGATTTACCAAAGGAAATCAAAGATAAAAAAGCTTGTGTAAATATCAAAAATAAAGATGATTATTGCTTTATTTACTCTATCCGATGCGCTATTGAAAAACCCGAGACTCATGTTGACAGAGCAAAACAATACGAAAAATTCGTGAACGATGAGATATTTTCTGGATTCGACTATCCTATGTCTTTAAAAGATATACAATTATTTGAAAAACGAAGCAGCAAAGCAAAGTACAAGTATCCGAAAATGTCTGTAAATGTCTATACTTTTGATGAAAAACTACACATAGTACCGTTGCAAATTTCAGAAGTTTATGACGCCAAGTTAGAAGTTGATTTATTGTATGTTAAACAAGATGATAAATCCCATTATGTTTTGATAACAGATTTAAGTAGATTAGCGAGTTCACAGATATCAAAAAATGCTCACAAGACGTTCTTGTGTCGAAGATGTTTAAGCCATTTTTACAAATCTGGAGATTTAACAGATCACTTAGAAATTTGTAAAAATCATGAAGTTTGTAAGCCAATTATGCCATTTCCAGGTCAAACAACTAAATTTACTAATTATCAAAAGAAATTTAGCCATCCGTACGTTATTTATATGGATTTTGAAAGCATATTAGAGAAGATTCCCACATGCAAAAACAATCCGCAAAAATCGACTACAACCAAGATTCAGAAGCATATTCCTTATGGTTTTACTCTATATTTAGTGTCTAATGTGACCAATCGTATGTACAAGCCGATATGTTATCGAGCAAAAAATGAAGAAGAGTTGCCGAACGTTCCTACAAAATTGTTTGAAGAGCTCAATAAATTATCGAAGTACATAGCTAAAAAATATAATTCAAAGAACATGAAGCCCATGAAATTGACTGACGAAGAAGAAATTTCGTATCAAAATTCAAATCTTTGCCACATTTGTGAAGAAATATCGTATCAAGACACTGAAAAAACTTTAGGGTTTTTACCAGATAATTGGAGTTCTGCTTATGATGCATTCAAAAAATGCAGAGATCACTGTCATTTGACTGGAAAATTTCGAGGTGCAGCTCATAGAATTTGTAATCTGAATTTGAAATTCCCTCAGAATATTCCCGTTTTCTGTCACAATATGTCTAATTACGATACGCATTTGTACATAAAAGAATTGGCAAAACAATACGGTAATGTTGATTTGATTGCAAACACCGATGAACGATATATAAATTACTCTGTAAATTCTGGATACGGGTATGAATTTGATGGTGACAAACCTAGAAAGTTCATAAAATTCTCTTTCGTAGACACGTTTAGATTCATGGCGTCATCTATCGAAAAATTAGCGAAAAATTTAAAGAAAGAAGACTTCAAACATACAAATCATTTTATACAGGATGGACTGAATGAAATTATAGAAAGACAGCCAAATGACGAAGAAGAAATCTTTAAAATTCTATCTGGAAAAGGCATATTTCCTTACGAATTTATCGATAGTATTGAAAAACTTGATTACACAGAACAGCTGAAAATTCAAGATTTCTATTCACTTTTGACAGACGAGAGCATATCTGAGAAAGATTATCAACACTACTTGAGCGTTTGGAACAAATTAAAAGAGAAAAATCTTGGAAATTACTCTGATCTCTATAACATTCAAGATGTTCTATTGCTCGCTGATATCTTTGAAAATTTTAGGAATATTTGTTTGAATTGCTATAAACTTGATCCGGCACATTATCTAACAGCTCCTAGTCTTGCTTGGGATGCTATGTTAAAATTAACGAAAATTGAGCTTCAGCTAATTAACGATTATAACATGTATTTGATGATTGAAAAAGGTATTCGCGGAGGCATTTCTCAATGTATTAAACGATATGTTAAAGCAAATAACAAATATTTAAAAGATTTTGATAAGACAAAGCCCGAAAACTATCTGTTGTACGTCGATGCAAACAACCTTTATGGGTATGGCCTCATGCAAAATTTACCATATAACGAAATCAAGTGGATGGATCCAAAAACTTACACAACTGCAGAATGGAAAGAAACAATTTTGGAACTCACTGGCGACGAAGATTATGGCTATATTCTTGAAGTCGATCTAGAATATCCAACGAATTTACACGAACATCACAAGGATTTACCTCTTGCTCCAGAACATTTTAAAAACAAACTTTGCACAACTCTACTGGATAAAACTGAATACGTTGTTCATTCGAGAAATTTGAAGTTCTATTTGGAACAAGGTATGATTTTGAAACATGTGAATAGAGTTATTGCATTCGATCAGAAGCCTTTTATGAAAGAATACATTGATTTTAACACAAACATGAGAACCAAAGCTACAAGCGACTTTGAAAAGGACTTTTATAAGCTAATGAACAACTCAGTTTTTGGAAAATCTATGGAAAATGTGAGAAACAGATGTGATATTAGACTAGGAAATGAAGAATTTTCAATGAAACAAGCTAAGAAAACAAATTTCAAATGCTTTAACATCTTTGACGACAACTGTATAGCGAGTCACATGTACAAACAAAAGGTTAAATTTAACAAACCGATTTACATAGGATTTTCAGTTCTTGATTTGTCAAAATTGCTAATGTACGAGTTTTTTTACAACAAATTAAAGAAGTTTGATCCAAATTTGAATCTGTGTTACATGGATACAGACAGTTATTTTCTAGAATTGAAACGAGATCCTTTTAAAATTATTAAAGAAAATATAGATGACTTTGATACAAGTGATTATCCAAAAGATCATGAATGTTTCACTACTAAAAATAAGAAGGTAATAGGGAAATTCAAAGATGAGTTAAATAGCGAAATCTTAGAAGAATTTTGTGGTTTAAGGTCTAAGATGTACTCGTACAAATATCTAGATAAAAACCCAGTTAGGTGTAAAGGGATTAAGAGAAGCGTTGTAAATAAAACAATAAATATCGAAAACTTGAAGAGATGTTTGTTCGAAGATAAAGAAGAATTTAGGGAGATGACAGTCATCAAAAGTTATAAACATGAGTTGTACACTGTTACCATAAACAAGCTGGCACTGAACGCTAAAGATGATAAGAGAATTGTCCTAGAAAATAAGATCGATACAGTACCGTATGGCTATAAAAATGAAGCAAAATCTGATATATTAGACGAATTAAATAAACTTGGAAACTTTGATATGTAAATGGAAGATGATTTAATTCACTGTCACAAGTGTAAAAAGAAAACGAAAAATATAGATTCAAAAATCGTTCAAACTCAAAATGGATTGTATAGAATTGCTGCAAAATGTTCAAAATGTAAGACAAACAAGAGTAAGTTTATAAAGAATCCAAATCCAAAACCTGTTAAGCAAGAATTGAAGACTAAAGATGAGATAGAGATTGAAGCTCGAGAAATTCATGCACCGGTACGAAAAAAGTTTAAAAAGAGAAAAATTATAACATTAGGAATTGACGATTTATGGGCAGCAGATTTAGTTATAATGTCTAACTATTCAGATCAAAATGATGGATTTAAGTATATGTTAAATGTTATTGATACTTTCTCAAAATATGCTTGGTCAAGAGCTATCAAAAGAAAAAACGGCAAGGATATTTCAAAAGCTTTCGAAGATATAGTAAAAGATGCCATAAGGATCAATCACAAACCTCCAAACTTACTTCATACAGATAAGGGTTTAGAGTTTAAAAATAAAGAATTTAACGATGTTTTGAGAAAATACAACATTAAGATTTATCATACTGAAAACGAAGAGAAATCAAGTATTGTAGAGAGATATAACAGAACTCAAAATGAGAGAATGAAAGTAATTTTTGAGATTAATAAAAACTTTAAATGGATCGATATTCTTCAAAAAATCGTAAAGAAATATAACGATACTGTTCATAGCACAATCAAAATGAAACCGAAAGACGTAGATAAGGATGCAGAAAAGGAGTTATTAGAGACCGTTTTCAAGTATGTTCCACCTGAAATTCACACGAAAACTAAATTTAAAGTCAATGATCATGTAAGAATTGTTAGTAAAAAACAAACATTTTCGAACAAATATAAGAACAATTGGTCAAGAGAAATCTTTGTGATTTATCAAATTAATAACACAGATCCTGTAACTTATAGTATAAAAGATTTAAATAATGAAGAAATAACCGGAAAGTTTTATGAATATGAATTGAGAAAGTCAAAGATTTTTTCTATATAAATGGAGGCCCAAAAGAAATGTTCAATGTGCAAAGAATTAAAAGGTTTTGAAGAATTTTATAAAGATAAGAGTAGAAAAGATGGAATTATTTATAATTGTAAAGATTGTTATAGGAAGTATCATAAAGAGCTGTATGATAAAATAGAAAAATTAACTTTGGAAGAGAAAGAATGTCTTAAATGTAAAGAAACTAAAAAAATTTCAGAGTTTAATAGTGATCACTATAGTAGAGATAAGAAAGACTCATATTGTAAAGATTGTGTAAAGAAGAATCACCATAGATTATATTATGAAGATACTCAATGTGAATGTGGAAGAACTATAAAATGGTTAAATAATTATCAAAAACATTTACAAACAAAATATCATAATTCAAGAGTTTAACATTTTCATCGTGTAATAATTTGTTCTATATAAATGGAGTCTCAAAAGAAATGTACAAAGTGTCAAGAAGAGAATAGAAAAGACTGTTATTGTAAGGAATTATATGATAAAATGAACAAATTAACTTTAGAAGAGAAAAAGTGTTACTTTTGTAAAGAAATTAAAAATATTTCTGAATTTAATAACTGGCAGTATAGTAAAGATAGAAAAGATGCTTTTTGCAAAGATTGTGCTAAAAAAATTTTCAGCGAAAGTTATAAAAACGAAATGCCTTGTGAATATGAAAAAAGAATTCTACGATGGTTACCTAGTTATGCTAAACATTTACAAACAAAATATAATAAATCGAGAGTTTTTAGTAAAATTTAGAAACATTTTCATCGTGTAATTTAGATATTCTATAAATCAGTCGAGATTCTGCCATATTTGTAGTAAAATGATTTCCGTTGTATAAAATATTCAAAGATTCTTTCATTTGGTTGTAGAGATTTATACTATTTGGATCTCCTTGTCTTAATAAAATTTCCATTTCTGGGTAATCAATTTCAAGTTCTTTCAATCTTTTCGGTATTTCTCTCTTTTGAGCTCTGATAACGTAATAAGGATATTCCCACATGTGATTCTTCTTAATTAATACAAAAACATGGTGTTTTTTCTTATCAAAATCTTTACATACCATATCTCTCTTCATTAATTCCATTCGCAATTCTTGATTCTCTATTTTCAAGGATTTCATTTGACCTGAAATTTGTAACTGTTTTATTTCATCTTTTAACTGCTTATTTTCGTTTTTGAGTTTGTACTCACCATATTTTCTAATGGAAGGTAATACTTCTTTCGTAACCCAATTTTTAAACAATTTCGCTTCTGGTTTATGCGATCTCAAAATTAAAGAATAAAGTCCAGATTCATTAACGAAAACAGTGTTATTTTGGAAGTTTGAAGGTAAGCTATTTATAGCCCCCCTTATATTTAGATTAAAATAGAAGTTTTTATCATCTTCGTCAACGTTTATTCTGATCGTTTGCATAGTATTTTCATATTCTAGAATTTTTGCTACGTCTTTAGCCTTAAACCAGATCACATTGTTTTCGTCAACAATCGTAAAGATATGTTTGTTATTGAATTTTAGTTGATTATTGAGTAGGTCTACAACTGACTCCATTTAGATAGAAATAAAATTTAACAAGCAATTTTTATTTTGAGTATAAAGTCCTGGTTCATTGATGAAAATAGTGTCTGGATGTAATTTTTGTAAGAGTCGCGATTCGATACCCTTGTCAGAATCTATGTTTTCAAAGCTTTTTTTGTATTTTTCTTTAACATTGTCTTTATTCGTATTTTTTGTGAATATTTGTGAGGTGGCCCTCGAGGGCTACCTTATCTTTTAGATAAAAGTATTGGTATTTATCATCATTATCAACTCGTTTTGAAAGTTTGAAGGTAAGAACGATTCGTTCCCCCCTTGATCCATCATTCTTTCGACAATCTTAAATATATTGTTGTTTTACTCTCATTATTTATTAAATTTCCCTCAGAGTCTTGTATAGTTAGAACGATTTTTTGAATTCTTTTAATATTTTTTCTAATTGGAATATAATCGATTTCATTCGGTTTTTCACTGATTTTTGATCCATAAGCAACATTTGGGAAAAAAGTGTACAAAATTTCAGATTCTTTGTGTAAATGTTCGGTATGATTTTCAAAACTAGGTTCAACGAGATTGCAGTGCACTTCAATTACATCGAAAGGTCTAAATTTTGGCGTTTTATTTCCTAAATATACCTGATTTGGCTCAATAGTTTCTTGAACAAACCCTAACAATTCTACAATAATTGCTGAAAACATTATTCTTACTGGTGATTTTATTTGAATTTTATTAGAGAGATAATTTTTTTGCATTTCAAACTTGTTTTCGTCAAAGTTTAAAGATTTATCTGATTGTTTGAATGTTTTCAGATAATTTTTAAGGGAATTTTTTATTTGATCGAAGGTATAATATCCTTTGTTTAAACCATAATATTTTGTTACGTTCTTCTCACTAAATCCTATACAATAAGGAGAACTTTCACTAATATTTATTACAAAATTGTCAGAATAAAAGCCGCTTAAACCGATAAAATAATTTGATTCTTCCTCTAAGTGTATAGGATGTTCCAAGTTTAAAACTAATTTAGAGCTTTCTGAAGTCAACTTGAACAGCTTCATTTTCGCAAGCGTTGCTTCAAGATGAAAATCTTCTATTTAAATGGAGAAATTTTTAAAGCAAAAAGATCAGATAAAACTTCAAACGTTTGAAGAAAATAAGAAAGATCAACCAATCAGATTGTTAATTGTTGGTTCAAGTGGATGTGGAAAAAACAACTTTATTATTGAATTTTATCTACAATAGGTTGATTCCTTATTCCAATTTGTATGTTTTTAGTAAATCTTTAGAACAAGACGCCTATAAAAAATTACAAGAAAGATTTGAAAATATTTAGAAGAACTTAAGTAAGAAAATATCATATTTTTATAATGCTTCCGAGGACATAGTTCCGTTAAGCGAATGTAAACCCAATTCGTTAATCGTTTTTGATGATTGTATTTTAGAAAATCAAGACGTTATTAAGGAATATTTCGTAATGTCTCGTCACAAAAACATATCTTGTATCTATCTTTCTCAATGCTTTTCAAAGGTTGATAAACAAGTTATAAGAAATAACCTGAATATGTTGTGTGTTTTTAAGCAAGACGATCACTATTCGAGAAAGATTTACAACAATTATGTGGGATCTGATATGAGTTTTAACCACTTTAATGAATTATGTGATAAAATTTGGAAGGAAGACTACGGATTTTTAACTATTAATCTAACTTTGAAGCCTAAAAATGGCAAATATTTGAATAAATTTTCCAATATAAACGTGTGATAATCTAGTTGTTTTCATGTTTTTACGTTCACGTTCCACGTTCACGTTCATGTTTCACGTTCATGTTTCACGTTCATGTTTCACGTTCATGTTTTACGTTCGTGTTTACGTTTCACGTTCGTGTTTCACGTTCGTGTTTCACGTTCGTGTTTACGTTTCACGTTCGTGTTTCACGTTCGTGTTTCACGTTCCACGTTCACGTTTTTACGTTCCACGTTCACGTTTTTACGTTCCACGTTTCAAAATTTTCCTAAATAAATGGCGAACGTAACTTCTGAAGAAGCGAAAAAACTTGATCAAATAGAAAAGAAATTAATCAAAGAATTTAAAGAACAGATTCGAATTGATGAAAAAGAACAAGAATTTATTCAAAAAATTAATCAACCTGTAACATCTGCAATAAAAAATGTTGAGGGCAAAATTGAAAATGTTTTAAGCGATAATCAAAATTTGATGAATTTGGTTCCAGTTGTACGACAATTTGCTGATATTTCGATACCAGAATCTGAGTTTGAATTGCCAAAATTACCATCGTCAACACCATTTAGACCTCGAATCATTGAAGACTCTACCATAGTTGAACCAATAAGTCCTGGAACAACGGATATAATAATTGGTGAAATTGGTAAAAAATTTCTTCCTAGAGCAAAGGATGATAAATTTGGTTTGTATTGGGACAGAAAAAAGAAAAGTTTTATGATTGGAAATTTGCCCGTGAATTTTGAGCATAATGATATCATTATTAATGAAAAAACATATGAAGGAACTCAAGGTTTATGGAGATTATTAACAGGCACTGATGTTCCAAAAGACGGTTTATATTCTGAAGAAGACTTGAAAAAGTATACTGAAATTTTATGGAAATCTGATTCAATTTACAAAAATAATGATCCATCAACTAAGAAACCAAAGTCAAGTAAAGGTAAAAAATATCTCAATTTGATTAAACCAATTTGGGAAAAACGAATCGAAGGATCAGGTGTGAGAAAATACAATGATAATAAGATTGAGTACAGATATATCGACGATTTGACAAAACTCGATGGAATTATTAATTATATTTATGCTCAAGAAAAGGCTGGAAACAACAATTTTTTGAACGAAAAGAAAGCGATTAAAGATTTTATTTCGAACAAACTTGATGAAATGATTGAAAAACCTGATGGAATTAAATATTTAAAACGAGTTTTGCCGGCAATAAGTTCATCTATGATTGAGGGTAGTGGACTTTTGAATGATTTTATCAACAATTTACCTTTTGAATTACACGTACCAGGCTATCAGTATCTGGGGCCTGGCACAAAACTCGAAAAAAGACTAAAAAGAGGAGATCCTGGTATAAATAAATTAGATCAAGCTGCTATGGAACACGATATTTTTTATGCAAAACATAGAGACACAAATTCCAGACATATCGCAGATAAAGTTTTGCAAGATAAGGCAATGGATAGATTTTTATCAAAAGATGCTAGTTTAGGTGAAAGATTTGTTGCGCTTCCAACAGCTGGAGCAATGTTTTTGAAGAGAAAACTAGGAATGGGAATCGAAGAGAACTTGAAATTTTAACTATATAAATGGAGGTGAACGTAAACTTCAGCAAAAATCAGAAAGAAAAAATAAAATCCGCTTTTAAGAAGAAAATACCCGTTAGTATTCAATTTAAAATAGATCAACTAAAAAATGGCGAAGATAAGATATTTTTAACAAATAGACAATACAATAAACTCGAAAAACATAAGAAAAACAATAAAGGAACCAGAATAGAATTTTCTTATAATCAGTTGAAAGAACTCAAAAATGGTGGACTTTTGAAAGATTTATTAGATTTTGGAGAAAATATTCCAGTTGTTAAAAATGTTGTTCCTTATGTTCGTAAAGCTGCTCCAATCGTTAAAAAGGATGTGATTCCTATTGTTCGAAACATTTTAAATTGGTTAGATAAAGAGTTGGAAGATGTTACAGGATCTGGATTAGATGAAAAAACTTTGAATTACGTGAAATCAAACATTGAAAAAAAAATTTAAACATTTAACATTCGGGGAATTGGAAGAAATCTGCAAAAATATTAAACATTTTAGAGGAATCTTCATGAGAGATACATTACCTGAAAAAGTTAAGAAATTTGAATGTGGAATTGTGAATTTAGACTCGATTATGGGAAGTGGAACGCATTGGATTTGTTATTATAAAAATGATAAGAATGCATGTTATTTTGATTCGTATGGAAGAATTGAGGACAAACCACCTATAGAATTGATTAAATATTTGAAAAAATCAAGCGTCTACTACAATGATTCTCAGATTCAAGACTATAAAGATCCCCCAATTTGTGGCCATTTATGTGTTTTTGTTTTGAATGAACTGAGTAATGGTAAAGATTTTAAAGAAGTTGTTAACAAATTATTGCTTAATAAATATGGATTCACAAAATATTTTTGACGTATTTGGAACACAAATTATTCAAAATGTAGATAATAGTTTGAATTTTGATAGTTTGAGAAATGAGTTTGATAACAAGTTAGAAAATTTATTACAAAACCTTCCAGATTCAGATATGTTTGCTGTCGAGATTGAAGATTTTAAAGCAGAATATGATAACAAACTTGCAAATTTCATGAGTTCAAATGAAGTTGCTGATAAAATAAAAACATTGGAAAAAGAAGTTGATGATGGTGTAAAAAAATTATTTACCAATTTAATGTCTCATATCGAAAAAGCTGATGAAATTACTGAAGCGATCAAAGTTGAAAAGAATTATGTTAGTTTGGCTAATAAGAAAAGAATTGTCGGTGTTCGACCTGGTATTGACAAACATGATGTTGTTGTTAAAGAACAAATTTTGAAACCTCTAAAATTATCAGAAAACATCGATATTGTTGATTTACATGATCCGAATGTTAAAAATGCCTTAGATTTTAAAGGAAAAAGAATTAGCGGTGTTAGTAAAGGAATTAATCCATTTGATGTTGTTGTAATGATTCAATTAGAAGATCCTATTAAAATGTTTAATGAACTAAAACAAAATTATGAGAATCATAAACAGCATGTTAAAGATTTTACAACAGAAGTCTATGACAAGTTAGAAGCCAGAAATAGAAGATCAGTAGACGATGTTGGTGAATTACTTGATAAAGTAAATAAACTAGAAGAAAACTTTAATACATATAAAAATAATGTTAATGAATTAGTTGGTGAAGTAATTAACAAAATTCTGGAAGATTTTGATACACATTTCAATGAGAAAATAAACTTTTTTGAAGATTTTGGTACACGTTTAAATGAGCAAATAACACATAATAATGAATTACTTAAAAGTATAGATGATCGATACTCTTTATATCTCGATAAAGTAAATAAACTAGAAGAAAACTTTAATAAATTTAAAGAAGATGTCGATAAAACTTTTGAAAACATCGACAACAGATTTAATGGAGTAGGTGGTTACGATGACTAATTTTCCTTATATAAATGGCGCTCATATACTGTGTGAGGTGCAAAGAGAAAACTGCCACAAACGATATAAAATACTATGCAAACATTAACGGAGTTAAGAGAATTTCTGGAAAATGTGCTGAATGTAACGCTAAAAAGAGCCAATTTATAAAAACTTGAAATTTTTCCCTAATAAATAGAGATGGCGGGACACTACAGTGCTTTCGATCTTTTTATAATGCAACACGAAAGAGATTTGAAAAAAGAACATTGGGATGATATTTCTCAAAAATATGAATTATCCGAAGATATGATGAGATTATACGTAAACAAATTGAATTGGTATAACATTGCTAAATATCAAACTTTATCATCAGAGTTCATTCAAGAAAATATACATTATCAATTAAAAGATCATATGTCTGTTCTTTGCCTCTATCAACACTTGAGTATAAAGTTTTTGGATGAAAATAAAGATACAGTTGATTGGAACAATATTATAGATAGCGGTTACTATCCTGTGCAAATTTTATTGAAATATGTGACCGAGATCGCAAAATTTAAGGAAGAGAATCCTGAATATGACGAAGTAGATCATTAAAAATGACTCTAATCTTTTTAATTATTTTACTAAAATTTATATCTTTTCTTATAAAAACGTACATTAGATCGATGAAAAAATGATACACGATGTTTAAAATTTCTAAATTTTCTCTTATTAAATGGCGGACTACAGAAAATATGCTAGTGATATTGAAAGGGCGGAGTTTAAAAATTTCTATCCAATTAGTAAACAACATTTGAATGAACCGAATAAAAGAACTGAGTTTAATATTGATTTTGGAGATAACTTTTGCTCGTCTAACTTCCAGTTTTATATTTCTGGAACTTTAACAAAACAAGATGGTCAAGCATATCTTGGAACTGATAATGTTAGATTAATCGATAATTTTATACCGTTTTTATTTTCTAAGATTGAAGTAAGAAAAACACAATAAATTGATAGAAGAAGTCGAAAACTGTGGCCAATTAAGCACAATTAAAGGAACTATTTCGTATTCAAAAAGTGATGTTATTTCTCAAACTTCTAATGGCTTTGAATCAGATTTTAAATTTGGTGTTTTTGAAGCAGCTGGAAATTTATCTCATTTTGGATTAGGATTTTTTGAAAATGTTACTATTCCGATCTATAAAGGAGGATTTTATCTAAGTTTTATAAGAGCAGAAGACGATGATGTGATTCTGAAGACTGCAACTGGAAATGTTATGCCTGTTGATGGAAAAATAACAATTACAGATTTTTTTTATTAGAGTTCCAATGATTGATTATAAAATCACGAGTAAAATAAGGTTGATTGATGAAATTACAAAAAGTCAAAACATTATGTTTAATTTTCTAGATTGGCAATGTATTGAACAAAAAGGTATTTCCGGAACAACTTATTCGTTCGATATCACAAATATTTATAGAAATATCTTCAATCCCAAGTTCGTTATCATAGGTTTTCAAACAGATAGACAGAATAATCAAGAAAAAAATCCTTCAAAGTTTGATAGTTTGGATGTAAAAAATATCAGAGTAAAATTGAACGGTTCTTATTATCCAGATGAATTACAAAACTTAAACATTTCAGGAGGTCTTTTCAGAATCATGTATCAGATGTATCAAGATTTTAAGAAAGTTTACTGTAATAATAAGGAAATGTATTACAATCCTAAAGAATTTTTAGCGAATAGACCTATTTATGTCATTGATACAACAAAGAGTATGACAAATATTTCTGGTTCAAAGAACGATATAATTATCAATATGGATTTTCAAAAAGCTGTTACAAACTCGACATGTTATGTGGTTGTGGTTTCTGAGAAATTTTTAGCCTATGATGTGATTAAGAACGATATTAGAGAAATTCAGTAAAAATCACGTTATTTTCACTATTATTCATCGGATAATTTTAAAACTTTACAGAATTGTTAAAGACATTGATATAAGTATTCATTTTTAATTTCAAAAGAATATCTTAAAAAATGGGGATGATATTAACAAAAAACTATTCCAAGGTCATCTTAAGGGTTGGACCGGAAGTTATGATTTTAAAAAATACTTTAATATTTACTGATCCTATATACCAAATTTCAGCAAAAAAGCTCCAATAGTTCTCGAGATATAAGAGTTTTAAGATAAGGGATGATTGGGGTAGTTTTTGAAAATTTTGTTATTTTCATGAAATTTTAAGTTGAACTCGCTTGTTTTTGAAGTTTCAGATTTTTCTGATAATTTTTTTTATTTTTTTATGAATATTAAGAAATAGGGGATGATTTCACCCTTATGGATAAGTTAAGTCGAAAGAGTTAAGTATTTACTATATGTGTACCAAATTTCATTAAAATCGGTTGAGTGGTTTTTGAAATATAAAATTATTAATAAACTTGTAAACTAGCAATCCTAATTGAACAACTTATATAGCAGAGATATAGCTTATATCTTTCGAGACTCTCCGTAGCTCAGTTGGTAAGACGCTTGCCTTCAAAGCCTGAGGTTCTGGGTTCAAATCCCAGAGCTTCAGGCGCGCTTTTTATTGAGGAAGACATGGTTGTCGTTCAGTGGTTGGGGACAAGTCTTTACACGAGTGGCCATAGTGTAATGACTATAGAACAAGCCGAGTAATGACAACTGTGGTTGGCGCGCCATTTGCTTCCTCACCTTTCCACTTCATTCCTTAATTCCTTCTCTTCCTTAATTCGTACATTCCTTCTCTTCCTTAATTCGTTCATTACATTCATCATTCACATCATTCATTAATACAACATTACACTTACAAAACACCCGACACAAATTCCCTAATTGTATCTCTCCATCAACTTCTACACAGTAGTTACCAAAGAAAAATGAGACTTGGGAACAAAAAAATTCCAGAGTCTAAGACCCGAATTACAGCTCCTAGCCATTAACTTGGTTGGACAGTAGCAGTGCAGGGCCAAGTCTCTAAACAATAGACACCGTAGAAGTTGAATGTGATGTGATTCCCCATAGCGCAAACACGCACACTAACAACACTACACCAAAGACACAATCATTCATTTTGTCTTTTACAATAATTGATGATGTTCATATTATTCTCTTTCATTCCTTCTAAAACTTCAAAAATATACTCTTTCGCTGATGAAAAATCTCGATTTCTTCCGGAATAATCTTTGTAATCGTACACATAATATCCTAAATAGTTGTACAATAGAATGAAATTATTTCTATTTATCTCTGTTGTAGAAATGTAAACACAAACATTTGCGCTGAAAAATTTATATCTCGGCAGACTTAGTTCCATAATCTCCATTTATAAAAAAATCTTTTTGTTTAAATGGAAGAGTATAATGCCAACTGTTACAAGTGTTCTAATAGAGGAGAAATTATCGATAAAAGATATTTAGTTTGTAGAGGTTGTAATTTAATTTTGTTAGAAAGACCTAAACCTAAGAAATTTCGAAATAAATTAACACATTTGAATAACCTGCTTACAAAATTGCAATATGGAGACAAGAAGCAAACAAAATTTGTTACAGAATTTAGAAAACAGAATAAAAATTTTTACTTATCTCTTGGAACCATTGACAAAATTATTTTCCTTTTCAAAGAATACATTAGGTTTGTAGGTATCGATACACACGTTTATTATGAAAAGATATTACCTGTATTTTTTCATTATCTGGATGTTGAATTTGTTTATGATTTTGAACCAGAAATCCTCGATGATTTTATAGTACATTTGGAGAAATTAAACGAAGAACCTCTTGAAAAGAATGCGGTTTTACTCACATTCTCCCCGACTTCTCGAGTGAAGGTTAGCGAATTTCATTTTTTCCGTCTTTAAATTTTTTCTATTTAAATGGAGTTCTTGAAAGAGTTAAATGATATTGGAGAATGTAAGTTTAAAGAGTATAAGAAGTTAAATGAATTGGAAGAAAGGAAGAAACATAGAATCGTGAATTTGGAGAAAATGAAAGATAAATTCGGGTTTACAATAATTGCCGAGTTGGAAGATTGTAAAGTACACTTGCCGAACAGATTTTTGACTGTTTTGGATGAAAAAAAGATTAAAGAATTAAACAAAAATGAAAAATTACACTTGGTTGTTACTGGAAAGAAGACTATAAAAGATAAAGACTGTGTTACTATCAATTTTGTAGAATAAAGATTTTTTATTAAGATTTTTTGATTTTTTCATTAAAACAGCTTATAAATGTAGAAGCAAACATTGAACAGTAAAACAGCTAAAGATTCGGTTATTTAACATTCGTGCTTTCCTGTTAGATTTTATTAGATTTGTTTATGGTTCAATGGACAGTATTTTACATTGATTTTCTGTCTGCCCCAAAAGTGGTCTAGAACCGGCATATTATTATCTTGTTTTTACATATTTATGGTGTATTGAACAGTATTTGTATTGATTTTTGGGCTGTCCCAAAAGTGGTCTAGGAACCCCTTACTGTTTGATTTTACAGATTCGTTTATTGTCCTTTAAACAGTATTTTCCCTTGATTTTCTGTCTGTCCCAAAAGTGGTCCAGAATCGGCATATTCATATCTACTTATATATATATATATATATAAGGTATATATATATATATAAGGTATATATAAGGTCATTGATTTTGCTAGAGTTATCACAGGAGATGAAGGTCTTTGATTCTTACAGAATAGATGTGCTAAGGGGTATTGTGCTACAATGGAGGAATTGTGCTACGCGCACCGCTACCTGCGCATGCGCACGGTCGATCACCTCCCATAATATTTGCGAGCTCTCAAGAAAGAAAAAAAAACAACCGCCTTACCTTTAATAATTAATGATTATTCATGCCGAGTGCCAGCGCTAGTGTTGCGATTGCCATTGTTACTCCCGCCCTTGTGTGGGCCTCTATTATTAGGTCTCGGTGATTGTACGCCTCGTATACAAGCCTGTCCAAATCTGAGTACTCTTTGGCAAAGAACGATAACCGCAAGTGGTCCTGTGGACGAGATCAACCTCTAAACATTATATTTATTCAATTTCACAAAGAGAAAAATTACAAATCTAAGTCAATGTTAAGATCCAATATCAGTCCATGTTTAAATACAACTCTTGCCTCACTTGAACTCCGTGTCTCCGATAATGAGTCGAAAATGAGCATTTTTGAGAAATCTATGATTGGTATATCTAAAGCTAATGTATATATAGAGAACTAGAGCTAAACTCAAAATTCACATATCTACAGAGGATGTAGTTGTCGAGGTAAATGAACGAGCTAGCCTAGTCTGGAATGTCATGGTTTATGGTCTCCCAAAATCTAGTTACCCTGACGTCTAGCGTACAATAGAGCATGATATAGAACAAATCGATAAATTATTTAAACTATCATATCCCAGCTTCAGTAACAAGAGATTTGAAATAAACGGTGTCGTTAAAACAACTGGTGACAAGTCTATACTACTCAAAGTTATCTTGTAGAGTAGAAGATAGATGCTCGTCTGATATTTGCAAATTGTTCACCAAAGACCGATCAAAGTTAGATCAGAAGTTGTCAGCTGTCAATGTTGCTAACGATCACACTGCTCAAGAACAAAAGTACCTTAAATCTGGCATAGCTGAACTAGAAGAAAAGAAATGTCGTGGTGAATGCAATCTGACCATAAAGTATATAATTAATGTTCCTTAAATTGGCTAAAATTGTTGAGAGTTCTAAAAATTGTAGGATTAAGTGGTATTCTCTAATCTATATCTTGGTACTTTCAGAATGTTAATGGTCTAAGGTTAAAATTGATCACAGCTTCATTATCACAAGCTGTGATACTTTTGAAATAAAATCACTAATTTCCAGATTTATATTGATGCAGAGCTTGGTTTTGTCGCCTTCCAGCAAAGTGGTGAAGTCCTTGTCGCCCTCCACACTTTGAGGTGTGAGATCTTCCAGCAAGGTGGTGAAGTTCTTGTTGCAATCCACAGTCAAAAAAGTCTTTCTTAATGTCAATGCGGTAATTCATTTGGTGGAAAGTTCACTCTCTGCATCCTACCCTGTCTCGTTACTAGACATTAGGATTCATGCGGCATCGAACGAGATCTTCATTTATATTCTGGCAAGAAAGTTAAAATTTCCCTTACTATCTATGGGACTTGTAATGTTCTTTTGGAGAAATCCTAACTGCACTCAAGCTGTTCCACAACACATTCCGGGTTTCTTCGCCACAGCTGAAGAATCTTTGTAATCGCGACAGTAACTATTACTGACCATTGAAAGAAACCCAATAACAAGAAGCTCACTACACATCGCTATCGATTATAACGATAACCTTTCGAAAAATAAAATGGAAGCGGTGGTATATAAAATATAAAATGAGATACGCCCCATGATGTTTCGATAAATAGTCCATAAAAGTATTTGAGGCTTAATTTTTAAGGAAATAATATAACGATAGCCTCCAGTAGAGCCGGTTAACAAGAATACCATTAAAACCGTGATTGTATGCCAACATTAAACTATTCATATTATTTTATAGTCCTTAAAGCCAATTTAAGACAATTTTATGTGGATGAGATTGAATCATGTTGGTCGTATATAATAATAGGTTTTGGCCATTATAATAACTATTTTATTTCTTACATTTAGTTTAATAAAGTATTAATTGAAAAAAAATTATGGTTGCCTGTAAAGTCGGTTTTACGGGCGAAGATTTTACGTGACAACGTCTTTTTCTCGGTAGAATATTTATTGATATGAATATTATTAAATTGCACAATAGGAACAAGGAATTGAATGAAAATAAGAATTGCACAAATTTTAACTATAGAAATATATTTTATTTACTAAAACATTGTACATAATTTGAAATTAATTAAAATTTGTTATTGTAAATGGTAAAGTTGAATAAAACATTTACTAAAATTGGAATTTGAAATTCTTGCTAAACACAGTTAAATTCTAACTCCGCGCGTGGTGATTGGTCGGTTTAGTTCGTTTGTTTGGTCGCACTGTTATGACAGGTTAGAGGTTATAATTTGTTATTTTAAATGTTTGACTAGCAATACGCGCTGTTTCTTCTCAATCGACTGAATTACGATTGATTGCAGAGTGATTTAAACTAATAATTTACTTAACACTATCAACATTTGTCAATAGTATGACATAACCTATAAACTCAGTTTCTCAACTTTTGTGTCAATCTAACAATTAATCAATCAATCATAGTTTACGATAATGAAATATCAGTGTACAATTATTTACCTTTATTGTTGTAGTTGTTGTAAATGACGAATCTAAGCACTCCACATTTTCACGAATAAACATAGTTATCTGCTTTATCCCGTGCGGCGGACCCACAGTTATCTGCTTTATCCCGTGCGGATCCCGTGCGGCGGACCCACTGGACGGGCATCGTAACGTTACCGGGCGTTACACTTTTTCATGAGTGACTCCGAGCCGCAACCTAATTTAAGACGTTGTCACGTCAATAAATAAAGGTGAGGTGGAGCTAAATTAAGATGTAGCACAAGTGGAAATTGTAATTAGAATTTATGTGGATGGTTATAGCAACTACGGTTAACAACGGTTAAACCTCATGGTATGAATAAATATTTAATTTTCCACAATTTTATAAAATCTAAAAAAGCAGAGGTTTTACTAGAGTACAGTAACTGTTGACGGCACGAGTCGACGCCATTGTTAGACCTAGTGCTACCAATAACGGGACCTCAACAATAGGGAACTCGGTTGTCTGGTTCTGGTTACTAACGTTCAGGTTTGATTGTTTTGTTCCCACTTTCCTTTTACTCCCTAGGGAATAAATCAAACGTTTTCACAACTTTATTCGGTTAATGAAGTCATAGTTATTCACATTATTGTAAGATAAAAATTATAAAACTTTTAGTTTGAAAACCGTTTATCAGCGAGGGAAGACATTGTTACCTTCTTCCTGCTTGACAAAGGGACGCTTTTCTCTCTTAATACACAAATAACTATAGAAATCTCAGTGACTCAATGTTTAGTTTTGATTTAATTCAAATATTAAATATTTTGTGAACTGTATCCACAGTGTTACGGTGCTTTTAGTTTCATTAAGAAACTTTGAATGCCTTTTTGTTAAGGACGTCCAAATAATATTAAGCTGCTCATATTAAAAATATTGGTAAACTATCGACAATTATACTTTCTATTGACTTTTAACAAATCCTCTCTGTGAGTCAGAAATTAAACCAAAAGTTGGTGTTGAGATTGCTTAATTTTTGTAAATCAACTTTCCTACTACGGTTTGTTGTCTAATACAAGAACAAAAAAGTCCAGGGAGCGCCTTCAAATACCTAACTTTCTATTCCTGCAGTATAGATAAGTACTGAAATCACATCACACATTGAAGGCGCTAGGAAACGATTTATAATTTGACAATAACTGTAACGCCAGCTGTTGGACCATATGCGTTGGATCATACCATGTCAATAAAGAGTTGGTGAACATTAGCACAATATTAATTTCATTAACAACAGAAGGAAATATAGAAAGTTGTACTAAATGCAACCTCGTCAATAACGAAAATAGCATTGTCTAGTATATATTCCATTGCAAATTGGGTATACCTTTCCTTACTTTGACATTTATATGCTTTTACTCCAAATATGGAGAACTATAAAACTGTATTAGATGAGAAGTTAGTGTGAAAAAGTAGTAGTAGTTTGTATAGTAGTTGTAGTAGTAGTCAGTAGTAGTAGTGTAGTGGTAGTTTTTTTTTTTTTTTTACCGATAGGAAAATGCATTATGCACCGTCAGGGACAGGTGTTCGCCCTGGTGTGTGGGACTCTCACTCATCCACTAAAAACCTACCGGTCCAGGCATTGGAAACCCTCTCGGGAACGCATCTCTGCAACAACTTCAAGAGGGTGCCATCGTTCGCCCAATGGGCATTACTTCATTCTAAAATCCACCGGCATGAGCTATTCTGGTGCTTTATAGCTGCTCTCTTCTTTTTTGCCTTAGCACCCTCTTGCAGAACGCAGCGACAGCGATCCACGATTCGGGACTGGACAACATCTCTTCTATAAGAGTCTCCGGTGAAACATGCCCGATAGCTGCCTCCAGCTCCCTTCTCTCCGTTTCCCACCTACATTTGAAGAAGATGTGCAAGACATCGTCCGCATCCGAATCCCCGTACTGGCATTCCGGCCTCGGGATCTTCCCCATTCTGTTAAGGTAGAAGCCGAAACAACCGTGCCCAGTGAGAAGCTGGGTAAGGTAGAAGTCTACCTTTCCATGCTCTCTTTCGGTCCATCCCCTCAGATCACCTATGAGCCTAAAAGACCAACGTCCTCGACTCTCCGTCTCCCATCGAGTTTGCCAGTCATCCATTGTGTGCGAACGGGCAGTAGCACGGCTGACAGTGCCATTCCCATCGTATACACGCTTCCGCTCAAGAGCAAGAAGATCGATAGGAAGCAAGGACGGCCGGCTCCGAAACGGTACGATAGGCAGATGAAATCCGGAGAGCTCCTCTCCTCTGCACCGCCACGACCTTCTTCCTGTAACGCTTCTGCCGCAAGGCATCCGCCCATATCTCGCAACCGTAGAGGATAACCGAGTTCGTCACGGACATGAGGACTCGGCGCTTAGTCTCTGCGGGTCCACCGACGTTGGTCATGAGCCTACTCAGATTGGCCACAATCTTTTCAGCTTTCTCGGCCGCACAGGCGATGTGGTCCCAGAATGTCATACGGGAATCCATTCTCACTCCTAGATACTTGACGCAGCATTTGGTATCGATGAGCTCCGTGTTGACGTTTAGCTGCACGGCGGGATCTATCCTCCTCCTGGTGAGAAGCACGATCTCTGTCTTCTCGGTGGCCAAAGACAGTCCATGCTCACCCATCCAACAGAGTATTCGCCTCAGAGCTAGACTTAGCAATCTCTGGGCCTCATCCAACTCTCTCGCGGTAATGACTACGGCAATGTCATCTGCATAACCAACGAGGAAGGTGTCGTGCGGCATCTCCATACGAAGAACCCCGTCGTACATGATGTTCCACAGGTCTGGGCCAAGAATCGAGCCTTGAGCAGGACCTGCCGTCACTTCCCTACTACGAGGTCCGTCCAACGTTCCAAAGACCAGTTTCCGATCCCTAAGGTAGTTATTTAGCAGCCTCAAGAGATACGGTGGAATCAAAAACGTGGACTGTAGGGCACCGAGCATGTCAGCCCAACTGGCCGAGTTAAAGGCGTTCCTTACGTCCAGTGTTACGAGCATTACCAGTTTGCGGTACCTATGGTCTCCCTGCTGTACTGACTCGAACGCTCTGACAACCTCGCCGACAGCACCAATCGTAGAACAACCCGCGCGGAAACCGAACTGGCGGTCAGAAAGTCCTCTCGCCGCTTCAACAGCCTGGATCAGCCTAGGTTTGATCAAACGCTCGAGGAGTTTCCCCGCTGTGTCCAGCATACAGAGGGGTCTGTATGCGGACGGGCTTGTGGGGTCTCCTTTTCCCTTGCTGACCAACACTAGGCGCTGGATCTTCCAACGAGGAGGGAACACGCCTTCCAGCAGGCAGCGGTTATACATATTAAGCAGCAGCTGCGGTGAACCACTAGCCACTACTCTAAGCACTTCCGCTGGGATTCCATCGGGCCCGGGAGCCTTCCTACAGCGCATCGAAGCGATGGCGCTTTTCAGCTCTGGTTCACTGAACGGAGGTACCTCCTCGGGACGAACTGCGATATGCTCCTCCGGTCTAATCTGGTGAGACGGAAACAGAGCATCAACTATTACCTCCAGTTGGGCTGCGCTCATGTTAGGGCTAGTAGATTGGGCACCTAGCCGTCGCATGACGATTTGGTAGCCTAATCCCCAAGGATCGGCGTTTAGATCGTCCTTGAGTTCCTTCCACCTGGAGGCCTTGCTCACTGTGATCGCCTGCCTGAGACCTCTACGGGCATCCCTGTACTCTTGCATTAGAGCTTCGGGAACCAGACCCCCCCCTCCTTCTTCCCCGGGTGACCTTCCGTCTAAGCCTCAAACAAACTCTTCGTAGATTGGCGATATCCTCCGTCCACCAGTAAGCCGAGCGTCTGTTTCTCCCCAAGGATCTTTTCCGCGGCATTGCGGCGTCACAACCGCGCCCAATGAGACTCATAGTGGCGTCAACAATGTCTGTGGTACTACCCGCTAAAGAGAGAACTGTCTCCTTGCCCTCGTCAATCGCCAAGGACAAGGATTCAGCACTGAGCCTAGAAGCATTCCAGCCTGAAGCCCGAGTTGGTACGATTCGGCTCAGTCTGCTTCCGATGAGACTGAAGGTGATGTACTGGTGATCGGAACCGGTATAATCCTTGATCACCCTCCAGTCCGTGATTCTTCCTGCGAGTCCCTCCGACGAAAAAGTGACATCGGGGATGGTCTGTCCGTAACCTGGTCTTCTGAAAGTGGGTGCACTCCCCACATTAGAGGCCACTAGACCGGTCCGGGCTACCATCTCCAAAATCCGGAAACCCCTCACATCCGTCGCAGGCATGCCCCACTCTACAGACTTGGCGTTGAAGTCTCCAGCTAAGATTATTCTACTGTTACCTAGGGTCAAGATAATGTCCTCTAGGTCATCCAGTTGATTCTGGAAATCCGCTATGTTAACATTAGGTGAGAAATAGCAGCTCACAAAAATTGTGTCGCTGGCATTCACCCATACAATTCCTCTACTCCTACCGTGACCTTTAACCAACACGTTGGTATTCGGGACCCAGATGGCAGTGGTTCCTAGATAGTCCGGAAACCAGTTGGGTCCATCCCGGTCACGATAGTACTCGCTTAAGATGAGCAGATCGATCTGTTTTTCCAGAATAAGCTGGGAAAGAAGATCGTTAGCTACTCGACTACGATGGAGATTGCCTTGAAGGACACGCATCACTTTTTTGTTCTAGAAGCCTCAAGAGCTCTCTTAAACGTGAGACAGATTCTCGAGCCAGGAGTGTGCTTGGTGTAAACGGTGCCATGATCTTCGTTAGCACACAGAAAGCAATTTGCCATAGCAGCACAGGTATCGCGCTTGTGTCCGCTCTCCCCGCACTTCAGGCAAAGGTTCAATGCCTTCCTGTCGGGTCCCTTGCAGTCCGTCTGCAGATGGCCGTAGCCGAAACATATGAAGCATCTGGTCACTTCCACCCTTCGACGAATCCTGCAATTGACCCACCCAACTTTGATTTTTGCAGTCCTCAGCAGCTGATTAACTCCCCGCTCAGACAGAGAGACAACTGCAAGTTTCTGCTCCCTTCTGTTTGGTTGTGTCAGGAACACCTTGACCACCCCTGCGCTAGCACCGAGCTCCCTTTCAACAGCCTCCTGAACCTCCTCCGCCGGAGAGAGACTGTCCAGGTCTCGGATCTCTATCAAGGCTCTAGGCTCTAAAACACTGACGGTGCCGCTCTCGCCAATGGCCGTCTTCAAAGCCGAGCTGAACCCGTATTTGTCTGTGGTCTTCGACCCGAGCTCCACCAGAAGACCGCCGGTGCGGGTCGGACGAATAGCCCTGACTTCCGCCCCGAGTCCTCCGGCTTGATCTTTGAATTGATGTCCTTTAACAGGTCCGCATACGACTTCCCAGTGGTTGGTCGAATGAGGACTGCATCCGGACGCGTCTTCTTCCTGTCTTCTTTCCTCGGCTTTGCCGTTGCAGAGGAGGCGGCAGGAGCTGCCTGTTTCTGCAGAGCCTCGAACTTCTTCTTTACGGTCTTCGCAGCTTGCTTTTCTTTTCTAAGCCTTTTCTTCCTATTCTGACGATCTTCTTGCCAGAGTTGCTCCTTTGAGTGGACCTGTTCAGCGTTAGAGGGGCCCTTTTTCAGCTGTGGGGTGACCGGCTCAGGACTAGCCCTAGTCAGCGTGCCACTCCCCACCGGGTCACTTATAGTTAGAGGGGGCAAGTTGACCTCCAGTCTAGCAACTTCACCTGGCATTGCCCTCTTCCTCTTACCACTCCTCATCTCGACAGGAGAGGTAGTGGCGCCGACCAATTCTCGTTCCGAGATGACTGCCTCACTACGCTGCTTCCGGCTCGTGTGGATTTCGTAAAAAAACTCCCTGATCCTCGCCACGCCACTCTTGATTACAGTGGGGACTCGATGGTTCGTCTTCATAACGGCTTCAAACTCTTTCAGGGCTTCCTCAATGGATTTGAGACCCTGTTCCTCTTCAGTGTACGCCGTGTCAGCCAATTGCCTAAGAACTTCTATAATGGAGACTGCTCTCGCAAGACTCTGCTCCGTCACATTCGTGCTCTCCCTGTTATCTTTCCCATGTAGGTTCTCATTGAGAGGTGTACCGTCCTTATTGAACGTGCTTTCAGCAATCTCCATGAGCGTGTCTTCTTGATGACCTAGCCGGTTGAGCTCCCAAAAAAGCACCTTGAGGTGGAGAACGAATGGTTTTCGAGCTCTTCCCAAAAGGCACAGGACCCGCCAGAACCGGCGTTCCTTGTCCTTCCTTCCTTTCCTTTGTCGAAGATGGTCCAGATTTACCATACATTATGTTTATTGAGGCATTTATCCCCATTCAGGTGCAGAGGCTCGTTCCCGAACCACAGCCGGGGCATAAGCCAGCGACCGGCCAGTGGGTCCTACCCAGCAGGCCAGCGTTCCGCCTCCCGCTCCCCTACGACTCCATAGGAACCTCCAATCCATCCTTCCGTCCCTTGCCCTCTTTAGCCGCAACACTGACCAAGTATAGCGGCCTTAGAGAGTTCAGTAGGTTATCAGAATTGAAAGCCCCTTGCCCAACACCTCCACCGCTGACTGAGCCAAACGGGGGGCCCCCTGGTTAAGATGGGCCAAGTCTCAACCGCAGTACATCCAGGGTTTAGTGATGGCAAAGTGAAGTGTTGGATCCAGAATCCCGCAGGCAGACCTTCTCCTCAGTCACCAGCACACCACGTCCACCTAGATCCCTGTTTCACCCATGCGGGGTAATCATGGACGTTTTGCGGGTAAACCACTTCAAGCTAGTATCAATCAGTGCATATCCGCTTTAAGATGGAAATGTACTAACTCTACTGACCAGGGACGCGTCTCCCTGTCTGTAGCACCCACAGCGCAGTCAGTACATGGGCTGCGCTGATAGTCTGCACAGCTTTATCCTGGGACGCATAATGCCAACCAGTCTATACTAACCACTTGTTCGGGGAACCCGGGGTCGCCAAGGCCGTCTGGTTACGAGTAACCAGCCCCTGGGACAAGTAGTAGTAGTAGTAGTAGTAGTAGTAGTAGTAGTAGTAGTAGCAGTAGTAGTTAGTATTGTAGTGGTAGTAGTAGTAGTGTAGTGGTAGTAGTAGTAGTAGTTAGTAGTAGTAGGCAGTCATAGTACTGGCAAAACGTGTAAAAAATTGGAAAAAAGTTGTTTCCATGGAAGCCAAATGCTGTGCAGCGATTGGAGTCAAGTTTACAATTGGGTCAAGTTCTAATTCTTGCTGCATGTGTCCACAAGGAGTATTGTGTTAAATCCACTTTGCTTTTCTTTACGAAGTGATGTTGCAAAGTCACAGCTGGAGTTCTCCCTCTAATGCCAGTTGTAGAATAAAGCGTGGGTATAGACGCAGTATTTTTTACTGTAGTAGTCTTCTCAGTCCAACGCATGTTTATATAGCCTACATATAAACTGTGCCCCAAAGACTATTGACAAAACTATTAATATTTTAAGAGTAAGAATAACTATCTCACATAAGATTTGACATAATCAATATTATTTAGAAAATTGCTTCAACCTAAACGAGTCCTTTAAAACTCACTTAAAATTGAATGAATGTTCAAATTAAAAATCTAGGAAACCAAGCGATCTAAAATATTAAATCAATCTATATATTTCACCATTATATTTTATTTCTGTGTCGAAACACAAATATTCTACATAATCTCGAAATATAAACTTCTTTTTCTGTTACATAATTATTTAATTCACATGTAACCTTGCTGCAGTTGTACATAGGCGTCCATAAATTAGACAAATAAGCAAACTCAAATGCTTCGTCGGAAATATAATTAATTTAAACCAGAAGTGCTCACACAAATGCAACCTAGAGAAAGACCATTCACAAATTTAATTAACCATATAAGTTAATAGTAATTACATTAGAAGCTTAGTTTTATTTTGCTGCTTTCTATTGTTTTATATTTTATTTTAGTTTAAAATAATACACATAACGTACTATTTGTTCAATTATTGAATACTGTAATATTCTTCTAACATCCATTAGTGTTATTCCATTACATTACAAAATTCTCCCTTGATGTTAATATATATTTATATCAATAATTTAGTGAATTGACTTCAGTCACATCATCACTTCAATATTATTTTACAGTAAACCAAATATTATATTTTATTATTATACTGTATAATATATTGATTACAAACCCTCTGAATAATGTCCATAGCACCTATCAACTTCCATATAATAGCGAAACGACCACGCTTGAGTTGACTTTATTTTTGTCCTGTGGGTAACAATTTGAGTATCTGAAAATGTACAGCACATAAGTTTGTTTTAAGTATTTATGTTCTTTTCGTAATGTAGCCAATCGTAATATTTAATTGCGAGACGCAGGAATTTTGTAACACTATCAATACGAGAGTAAAAGTCCAGAATTTGTAAATTTGATAACGGAATACCTATTTTAACCTATATTAAATTGAGTTTGTCGGACCCATTCAATCTTAAAAATGTACATATTAACAATCAGGTAAATAAAATGTAGCAAACATATTAAGAATTGGACTTTTATTTGATCACGTACGAAGATCACGTACGAGAGCTTGATCACGTACCACCAAACATTGTGAACATTAAATAGCATATCTGTATCATCAATTTAAGAAAGCGTAAAACAAGAAAAACTTCTCCGGAGTGTCTGGGAAATGTGCAGTAATTATCATCGTCAGCATTTACCGAAAGGTCTCGTTGCAAATAATCTAAATCTATGGAGGATTTTGTGTAAGTGATGTTATTATGTGTTTGATTCAGCAATTAAAATCGATAAAATATAGATAGAGAGTATAGTTTTATATAATAACAAGAGAAAATCAACCTTTCCCCTTTATCAAAAGCTGAATATTTTACTACTTCAAAATTTATTTATTAATAAAGTATTAAAAATTTTTCAAAAGAAGTGGAAACAATGGAACATAACATTCATATAATCATACATACATGGCGCGGAACGCGAAAAAAGGCCTTATACGATTAAAAGGTAAACACACTTTTTTAAATCGTTTGTTTGTTTAGGCCCAAAGGGTTTTAATATGTCATCTATTGATATAAAAAAGTGTAAATCTTGAATTAATTAATTTACAACTATTGAAGCATAATAACCGGCCTTTTTACCTTCTCTCCTGATAATCAGTCTTGTTTCTTGTATTAATGAAGCTTCCTTACTGCTAAGTGTAAGAACAGACAGATGTCTTTATCAGCCGTAGTGGTAATTTTAAATTACAATATACTGTTATACTGAGGACCGTGCTGCTATTCCAGTTCAAACTACAGGAATTATGTCACATTTTACAATTTTCCATACTGCATCAAGCAGCTGTAAAACAATGTGTTGCCTATTTTGCCAAGCGTTCTTCAAAAAATGCATTAATCATAAAAGTCATCAATTGATATAAAAAAGTGTAAATCTAATAACACATTTAAAGCTCACTTGAAAAATTGCTGATTAACTCTGAGGAAACTAATCAATTAACAGATATAATTGAATAAAATATTTCTGATTGTAGCTATATTATGCAGGTGTGTAAAACATTTGTTCATAGGATATAGGGAATTTTAGGTTTCATAGGTTACGATAAAACAAATAAACTACGAAAGTACGAGTATTATATGAGACGTGCCTATAATAATTTTGTTGGTAATTATGTTTTGGTTACTTAATGCTAAAGTAATAGATAAGGTTTAAGATTGTCTTCAGTGGTTTGTAAGTAAATCAAGTGATAGCACTACAGAGGCCAAACACCAATTCTCAGTGTCACGAATAATGATTAATAATAGTGTGTTTTGTTTGACTGTCGGCCATCAAAACTGTGCAGGACGATCGAGTATATTCCTACCACTTTATATGATGCATGAAGTTTAATGTTTTAGAAAGAATAAAGATATTTTCATTTCATTTCATTTCAAAGTTAGCAATTGTTTGTTGGTCGATTACAGAACAAGCAGATTTAGCACCCAAACGCTACTGTGATGGATATGACTGACAAGCTTTGCGAAGTTTCAAGTGTGACTTGATGTCCACTTCACAAAATGGCGACATTGCGTGCTGGTTAGAAACCGACACGACTGTTGTCGGCATAAATCAAAAGAAGCAGCGCGACAACATCTGATGGAGAAAAGACACGGTACCCCTAGTTGAACCGACAATGGTTTGTTAACTTAATGTTCAGGGCAATAGGTTGTTTTGTCACAGTTGACATCCATGCTTTAAGGATAAAACGTACGTATTCATAAAAAATAAGAATTATTGTGAAGATGTTTGGATGTTGTGTTCGCAATCACGTAGTGGACATATTCAGACGAAATCAATACATTGTTCGAATAAGAATAAAATATGGATAACTTTTGTTTCGAAATACCGCTTATAAATACTCTGAAAATTAATTTAAAGAAACTTTGCTGTAAATAGAGCATACATTGATAGAAGTTCACAGCTGATTGAGTCAAGACGTTTGCACTGCCACAGAACTATCAGTTTAAATGTGTAAATATCAACTGTTGTAGTGTCATTTTAATAGCGATAACTGTAGTACTATCTAACTTTTTCGAAACATTACGGTTGTGACGATTTAAAACCATTTAGTTTATTCTGGATATTATTTAATTAATTATTGTTATAAAATTCACTTTAATGAACACAATTGTGTACGTAAGGTACTCGAAATTAGTTTCCTTTGACATCGTGGAACATCTTTACAGTAGGAGACAGAATGAAAACGAAGGGATCAGGCAATAACAGGATTCAACGAGTCATTCGCTCCGTGACTCCGATTTGAGGAAACAAACGAGCGAAGCGAGCACGTGACCATCGTAAATGGAATCACAAAGCAATGCAGTAGAGGAAGAGAAATGTTTGATGTCAAAGCAGCATTGAGGTGAATGGGCCTGTTTCCACAGATATGCGATACAGATAATGTTTATAGAAATTGATATATACCCGAGACTGAACCAAGGTAATAGGATGATATCGGGAGAGATTTTAAACTACGGGCATAATACACTATCTTATTTATTTTATTTGTAATTACTAAAAAGACCGCTAAAAATTGGAATAATTGTTTTAAATCATTGATTACACCATTTAATACTGTTAAAGATTACACCATATTTAATATTAAAAGTTCAATCAAATATTTATGATTATTATTATATTGTATCAGTACACTTACGAGGTTTCTAAGAAGGAATACCACAGGTACAACAATGACAGTGATCCGGATGGCCTGCGAGGCCAGCATGTAAATTTCCAAAGTCTTTTAAGGAAATTTAAGGAATTTGGAGGAAGATAGTTGTTGGTTGATGCTCGTCAGACTTAGTAACCTGGACAGTCTGACAGTTTGCGCGTACAAACGTGTGTGTACCGGACAAGTTAAAACAAAAGAGTTTTTTTTTCAATTAAATAAAGTTTAAAAATGAAATGTTTTAAATGGTGGTTTATACAATTATATATTCAAAATAATGATTTTAAAAGCTTCATAATGAGACCAATGCCGACTTTTGGGGACCTTCTGGTTAAGAATAGTAAAAGTTAAGGTAGTAATTTAATAAATACTTGTTTCATGTACTCATATAACTCTAAAATTACATTCTCAAAAATAGTACCAACCTTATAGAAATTTCATGTTTATCGGTTATTGAGTTATCAAGTTTTAAAGTTGCATTATGATTGAAAAGCGCCAACAATGGTATCTTTTTTGTTGTTATAGAAACTGGAAGTTATTAAATTAAATGATTTGCACTAAACTCATAAATAAATAAGCTAAAATGTATTAGTAATTTTCGTTACCGTAGCTCTACGTTTGTGGTAAAGTTCAAACTCTGGTATCTGTAGTTTTTGATTCCGAGAATAGACTCCAAGGGAAATCTCTTTCTGGACGCTTCTCTGCATTGCAGACAAATCACCTTCTGCACCCTTGGCTGCATTGCAGACAATTCACCTTCTGCACCCTTGGCTGCATTGCAGACAAATCACCTTCTGCACCCTTGGCTGCATTGCAGGCAAATCGCCTTCAGCACCCTTGACCGTATTGCAGACAAATCACCTCATGCACCGTTGAATACATTGCAGGCAAATCACCTTCTGCATCCTTGGCTGCATTGCAGACAAATCACCTTCTGCACCCTTGGCTGCATTGCAGACAAATCACCTTCTGCACCCTTGGCTGCATTGCAGACAAATAACCTTCTGCACCCTTGGCTGCATTGCAGACAAATCACCTTCTGCACCCTTGGCTGCATTGCAGACAAATCACCTTCTGCACCCTTGGCTGCATTGCAGGCAAATCGCCTTCAGCACCCTTGACCGTATTGCAGACAAATCACCTCATGCACCGTTGACTACATTGCAGGCAAATTACCTTCTGCACCCTTGACTGCATTTCACACAAATCACCTTTTGCTGTATTGCAAGCAAATTACATTCTGCACTGCAGACAAATCGCCTTCTGCACCCCTGACTGTATTGCAGGCAAATTTGCTTCTGCATATATAAAATATATATAATTATTATGTGGATCAGACTCGAAGGAATTACTAATGTTGTATATATGTTCCTCACAAGTTCTTTCTGCCTTCACAGTTTTACAATGACGTAGCCGTAACATCGATTAAATGTCAACCCATGGACCTCAAGAACCCACTTAGTCGATATATTGTAGGTCTCGCAGGTAAGACTGAAACAGTCACAGTGGTTCCTTATACAAAACAATGAGGCATGAGATTTGGAAGTCGCCCAAGACGAGGTAATTAATGACCGTGGTTAAATATAATTGGCTGAGTGCTACGAAGACTAAAAAGACGAAAGGAACTTTGTGCGTGTATAATATTAATGAAGATGTGTATGAAGTTAGGTGTATGAGTTAAAGAAGAATAAATATAAATAAAAGCTAATATTGGATTCTACTATCACGAAAAGATCAATTCCTCAGAATCTGCGCACAACTAATACAGTATGTGCCCTATTTGTAATGAATTACTGTATGCCAGCATAGCACTTGATAGTATATAAAAAAAATTGTTTATATGTACATGTCCCGGCGGAGCAAGTCCCTTTTCGATTCAGTGTTTCTTGAAACCATTAATATATAAATAATTTCTATATATACTGTATAAATATAAATATAAAAGAGCGTTTTGTAAAAGATGTAAATCTCTCTCTGCATCTCATGTTTTTGATCGGAGAAATGTTTTCAAGCAAAGAGCATTTTGAAGGGACTCTTCTACATTAGTTTATCACAACAAAAAGACAGATATAGAATGTTTAAATAAATATACAAATCTCTAATTCTCATTGACAGCAAAACATTTGGAATGTTGTTCATTTTTTGGGTGCAATCTGTATTATGATAAAGTATACCCAAAGCAGTAACCACTGAATATATATATATATATATATATATATATATATATATATATATAATTTGTTATAACGAAATATGAAAGTAAACTTCTTTTAAAAATCATGACTTTTATTGTATTATTGTTTTGCAGTATTTCGAGTTAAATAATCAATACTATTAAATTTCACTGATGTTAAGAAACTTTAACTTCACTGTTCATATATGTTCACTGTAAAAAGTCCAGACAAAGTTTCAATTAGAGACCGTAGTGATCTGCCTTAAAATTATCAGACAAGGTAGACTGAAAAGATGATGTACTTCCAATGGTCCTGAATGCCTTCACGAATTGATGCCTTCGTGAATGATGGTCAAAATTGTGCTGTGTAAGGTCATATAATGTGGGGTGCATTCGAAATCGGTACAGAGTAGAGTCCAGGCATTTCAATGACTCCAATAAACCATTGCTTACTTTTACGTCTAAACAACTAGCGTCCAGCTGGCCTTGTCAGAGCGGGTGAGGCTACTGTTGAAGACCATTAGAACATGAAATGGAGCAACTACGGAATAAATAGTAAATATATGGTTCTGTTCCAATAGCCATCACTTGTCTAAAAATGATGGAGGATTCTTCACTGCCCATGACAAGGTTCTAGGTCAATCACTCTTTGAGACCATGCAGTGAGACAGGATATTGTGCAGAAATTTGGATATATAAAATCTCCATAATAGACTCTAGTGATTAATATATAACTATGGGAGATTTTATATTTTAAATGTATACTAGTTAATAGGCATTAAAACCTATTTTAAATTTTCGACACTGTTATTGAAAGATAGACGCAATCCTTTTTACTTCATCGTTTAAATGTTCAAATATTGTATAGTTTACAAGCTAAACTCAAAAACATTTGAGCGATGGTTAAATACACCTTTAAATAAAGTACACGCAAATTATTTTGGACCAAATATAAGACAGAAAGGTGTTTGAGGATTAACATTATTTTCATGGGGAAAATAACAACGTTATATTATTAGAACCGGGACCTTGTGGTTCCAAGAATTCTTTAGGAAATCTTTGAACATGACAAAGAGACAGAGGAATTTAGGTTGCAATAATAGAACTTTTTATAAGTTGCGTATTGGTAACTGATAATAATTTTACGGATACATGTACACACACATTATGCACATATTTCCCATTCTTCCATATACACCTTAAGAATCCTCAAAGAACCAATACGACCAGTATAACTCTATAAAACTCATAAGTAAAAAACAGCAATGAGGCCTTACTTAAACCAATCCTAGTAAAACAAATAAGCAATACAGTCATAGCACATACCATTTTCCATAAATTGCAATACAAATTCAAGTTCAAAGTAGTTTGAGTATCAACTCATTGGCTAAATTACTGGTACATATATTCTTTGTTGATACATGATAGTCATCCAGAACTATATCATGTATACATAATGCTATAGTATATGACACTTATTCTCATACAGCACAATGAATTTTCAAAAAACAAATAAAATAACTTTTTACAGATATAGCATTCTATTAGATTGATTTCCTCCCGACAAAAGCCAAAAAATAGAATAAGCAGTTATACTGTGGAATAAAAAAAACTTTAAATACTGCTTTGTATTATCTAGTAACATATACAAAGTGTATTTAGTATACTTATTGAAGATTTATAAAACCATAGAACTATGTTAGTATGTATAATCGCTTGGTAAATATAATTCCATTTAAAAACAATAGATTTCAGAAATATAATTTTAAAAATTACAAACTTTCTTAGGCATAGAATAGTTTCTCCACAAAGGTAGCCCATCTGTTGATGGGGGGAGAATTCCATCATAATATGAAATGTTCGTGAATCTAAATAAAAAATATAAAAACCCCAACCGTTCTGCAACAAGCACAGTGAACTTATAATAAGTTATAATCAGAGCTTAGTACGGACATTAAAATAAGTTAAAAATTTCTTACATCTACAAGAATATTTAAAGTATAAAAATACTGACTGAAAAAAAGTATCGTGATACATTTGAAACACAAGATAAAAAAGATTTACCTTTAAATAGTAAACCTTAAAATACGACAAATAGGCTATCATGCCTTTTTAAAGTAAAACATTTTACAATCATAACAATAACGCAATTAGCGGGAACGTCCTATAATAACGTCAATTCGGTCTTCTTGTTTATATTTGGCGTATCCCGTATTTGTAGGTTATCTTGTGATTAAGATGTTTCCCAAATTTATCCTATTCTCTATAAATATAATAAACCTTGACCAGTGGCACCAGATTGCTTATCTAAATGTAGACAACTGATGGACATCTTTACGCCTCAATAAATAGCAGTGTAACAGGGAGTGAAACACCCACCAGATCTGAAATAGTCACTTCCAACATTGATATTCAGGGTATACCTTATCAATCGGTCTGCATAGTTGAACATTTGTATTAAGCATTATTGTAACGCTTTTTAAATTAGTATTAAATTAAAAATTAAATTAGTATAAATCAAACCACAATTATTAAATTCAACATAAATGTTATTAAAATAAATGTTAAAGTTACGGAAAGTAATTTGTATTATTCTAATTCAAAATTTATTGCATGGTTTCACCACTAATAATAAACAGATTATTACCAACATCCTTGATTGTACGTATGTTTTATGCATATAAGCATTATGTTTCATTAAATCAGATGATCATAAGCTTGCAACTTTATTGATATATATTCAAAACTGGTGTCTGTTCGTGATCCATCTAGCATTATAGAAAACAGAGTAGGTCATCTAGCAGTCTGGTCTCTGTCATTTGTAAGATATTGGGGACTAGATGGAGCAACTGGTGGGAACAATTATTATAGCTGAAGGGTTTCATCTAAATTTGGTGAATTTTTACTTAAAATATCGAGTGATCCTTTATTTGCTTCTACGGTTCCTTCAACTTGGTCGGATGAGACAGGGTTGGACTGAGGCTTTGACTTTCCAGAGAATACACCTTGCATTCATACGGGAGCTGTGTGGTAAAAATCTTGTTCGGTAAGGGAAGTTGTTATTTTTAAACCATATATACGCTACTATACTAAATCTTTTGTTCGTATCTGTCATAATTTGTTGTAATCTCATAGTAATTACCTCTCTTGTATTATTTAAATATAATTTTTGTATTATTATTTTCAGAGTTTACTGTAACAAGTGTTTAATAGTTTTCTGTGATTTATTGAATTATAACAGATGTTTCCGCCATTCGACGCTATATAGCGTAGAGACCTTTCAATAAATGGACCAGATTTTAGCATTGGATGAAATATCTTCTCAGAGATTGATACCTAATCAAAGGCTGAGGCCTATAGAATGTGGTAACGGTCGAACGCACCTCACGCGCAAACCGCTTACGTACCGTATAGTATATAGAAATTCGCGAACCTTTGATGTCCTCTTAAGCAAATCTGGTATGGCCTGATTCGTCGGACCAGGTTCCATGGACAGTGTATGGTGTGCTTAAATGTAGTGCAATTCACGTAAAGTCATGAAAATATTGAAATATATTCGTGTTCTCAAGAAAGTCATACATTACTAACAATCTTTAGTCAAATTAGTCATAATCACTAACCAACGACAACAAACCCAGATAAGCGCATTCAAATTAGACCAAGTAAACAATCTTGGAGTTAGTGAATAACAGCTGTTTGTTGGGGCCGCCGTAATCAGCTGATATCGGCGAGGAGAGGTTCGCGCATGCGCATACGACCGCTAACCGTCCTTGCCATAACCTTGTCACTGGTGCTTGTGCTCATATACCGTGTCGTGTGTGCTTGAGTGCATGTGTGCCTTTTCCCGCTGATTCCACTTACAGGTATGGTCACTCAGTTTATGTTCTATCATAACATTGAAATATTATGCAAATTATGACCGTATAGAATATTGAACGGAAGGACACATACAAATGTCCTTAACATTTCAAGCTTCTACGCGTCGACCTCTTTTCGCAATGTTTTGGTATTCAAAGAAGTGTCATCAATGTGTCAAAATAAATTGTAAAATTCCTTATCTGTTTTTATCATATATAATATTGTATTTGACAGATGATGATTGTTTTTCAACATAAAATAAACTTCATGATTTTTAATTATTGGATAATCTTTTTTTGCTTTTATATGTCAGATATGTGTGGTAATACGGAGGGTAGGTTCAGAATTCTTTTTGCCTACAAAGTGTATTTTCAAATAAATAAAAATGTGTATTGTCACGCATACAAACGATGAAAATGATGAAAGAATAATCTACAAATGACAAAATGCAATCCTTTAATAATGAATCATTTTGTCAAATATCCATGGAATCAAACGTGGAAGTTTTAAATATTTGTTTCATCTTTCACTTTTTTAGGTGTTGAATATCTAGGCAAAATTATTAAGAAATTCGTCTTGTTTTATCGCTTTATACTTACGTTGCAAGCATTAAGTTGAGCATTTAAAAAATGACACTTATTTTGCTTCAGACCTTAAGTAAGTTAAATTGTATGAGTATTTCATATACTGGTATTCTTGGTGAATTTCTGAAACCATTGTTTTTCTTCCCCATTTTTTTAACCTTGGGGGAACATTGGGGGTGAAACGTTGTCACTCTCATTTGCTTCGAATATTTATGTTTACCTGTACAAAATGTAAACTTTTCATGATACATTTGTACATTGACAATTTTCTACTTATTTAAGTAGAAAATTATTTTCTATGAAATCCGTGAAACCTTTAAGAATGAATTCAATCTTCAGTGTTGAAATAGATTGCGGTGTCTGGATCTTTATCTAAGATTACGTCACTGTACTTTATAAATGGTAGTGATCTTAGTGCAATATGAGTTTATAATTGGTGACGTTTTCGTAAACCTGGTAGTCAACGAATAGGATGCTAGAACTCGAAATATTAGGACCAACGAAAACTCAGCCTAGTTTCTTAGACATTTTAATTAATTTCACATCAAATATATCTTATATCAGACGGCAAATTGATCAAGTAACCATTTCAGTAATGCTTGTATTCATTGATTCTAACGTATCCTACCATTATATTCATTATAACAACATAGGTACCCTTAAATATTTGCATGAATATTTATTAACCTCTGAGTTAGTCTCTAAGGTATTTTATGTGAATTTAGAAACACATAGTGCGTGTTTATGTTTATAGTAGTATTATATGATTGCAATCAATTGTTAACATGGGCACATGATTCATATATTCTGTTTCGTATCAAATAATAAAATATTTCTATACGTTTTTAAATGCATGTGACATATCATACGTAGGTTTAAACCAAAATATAAAAATTATATATATGTATTTTCACAAAGAATATAATATGAGCTTAAAGCTTTTGGATTTTAAAAGTTTGTTTTACCCTCATTACTGCATTAACACTGAAAATCGCACAAAATCGTCTAAATACGTTTACGATAAATTATATTTAATTATACATTTAGTTCAATAATCTAATTAAATATAATAAAGCAAGCCGAAAATATGCGAAAGTAATTTTTCGCCTAGTAATAAAGAAGTAATTTTTCCGACTGGCAGTTTACACGTACCGTATATAGTGAACGAAAAACTGAAAATTTTCGTTTATTTTCAAAATACTATGGTTGTTATTTTGTCAAAATTAATGTTTTGCCCTATTTCTGGCAATGTTTATACTTCACTGCGAAATATCGTATTTGAATTTGTTGGTAATGTTTCGTTGCGGTATGGACGTAAAAACATATGTCTATGGACTGACAAACATTAACCAAACATGTCATATGTTGGCCAATATGTTTATATTCCTGGTAAAAACTCCAATCATACCAATATGTTTGGTATGAAATGAAATAACCGACTGTATCGACTTTTTCAGTGCTAATTAGAAAATATGAACTTTTTGCTTGAAAGACATTAAATCGGTGTGTATTACCATAGAAATCAGTCGCATTCCCTTGTTTAGTCATAGCGATTAATTGCTGCTTATCGTTCTTGTCCAACAATAGGTTACTGGTCATAAAATTATATCGCATGTAGCTTAATCATTTTATGCGATGGTTTCTATTGGTTCTTAGTATGAGTCAAGACTCTATTTCGGTTCCAATTGTCTCAAGTCAAATTCTCCAGCTCCAAATATTATATCTTATTTGTCATAAGTGTTAGGGGAAGGTATGTTATATTTGAAGCGTCTACTATATATATTCCACCATCGCTATCACCAAATTTATAACCCTGCAGAAGTACTTATTATCCTACAATAATTTCCAGTGTATATAAATTCCTGTGAAAATTATAAGTTTTATATTGAAAACCAAATTAAATTGCTATACATTTGAATATCGATCGAAATTAGGCCTACAATCGTACAGAAACAAACAGACGCACATACAGACACATGTTAAGTTTGAACATTGGAATGTACTAGGGTGTGAAATTGTAAACATTTGAGAGACATCACGAAAAGAAAAGTTCTAATCATATGTGTTTTACAACAGACAGACTTATCAGTTTCAGTTTGTGTAATACGCTTGTTTGGCCACGCACGATTGTGAGTTATATTGTGACAAAAATAAGTGATGCATTGTTCAAACGTGTTATAAATTAAGACACTGATAATATAGCAATGTGATTTAATGACGCCTGGACAATCTAGTTACATACTGATGTATATTAAGTGAGTAAAAAAAAATGTTTTCGGGAATAAGCCATGATCTTGAATATTTGCAGTTCATGTTTCACAAATAAAAAAATGTCTTTATTAGAGGCGAAGTTAGGAGTAAGTCGTGTCTACCACTTAACTTCTTAAAACATTAAAACTACCATGTATATATTTATAACTAAACATAAATCCATTTATTTAAAATTATAAATGAAATGGACTTTAAAAACAAGCATAAATAATTAATGTAACTTTATACATATTTACACTACTATTACAAGACACACTTGCATTCATTCAATTTGCATTCGATTGCCCCAAGTACCACAATCCAAAACCGCCAACCGCTATACCCCCTAAGCCCCCAGCATCAAGGCCCTAACCTCCGCCCCGAAGCGAGCGCGCTTATCGATGGCTCTGATGTTTACAGGTAAAGCATTCCACAATCGACATGTAGACACTGTAAACGACTTACTAAAGGTAGTTCGATGAATTGGGATTGATAATAAGGACGTACCCCTCCTTGTACTTCGTTCACTTATTAAATATTTAGTGTTATTATTTATTGTTGGGATCTTTCAGCGAGAGAAGACTGACACCATGTTATCAGACAGTGTTCCCCAGTTCATGGTGTAGAGTGGTTTATTCTATATGGAGTGTTTCCTTCCAAGCTGACATACACATGGTGGCTAATATGTCCACTATGTCAAAAGGATATAGTTTTACTCCGCACTTTGAATCATGAAGCTTGAAACAATGTATGAATAGTTAAAATCTTGTAGCCTTGATAAATTAGTTGTGCAGTCGCAACTGCTTTCCCTTTGTTATAACTTGATAATTTTATTCTTGGGAAATTAATCTACTTGTATTTATGGACTGTTTTTGGAACTGAAAAGAACTGTTCGTACAAGCCATATTTGAATTCTTGTAGATGTGATTTAAGTTCACTTAGACGTGCTCTCTGTTTGTGGTTAGGACTATTGTGTACTGGAGATGAAACATGTAAAATATAAGGACTGTTTGAATTTTTCACAATTCTTAGCTACAAATTGTGGCACCACCAAACCGTTAATTAATATTAGAACTTTCATAGAAAGAAGTATCCACTTGTAAATTATATTATTATACTGCCTCTGGGTATAAAATTTCGATTTCAAGGTTACGATTCTGTGGCGTCTAAAGTTATAAAATTACTTTTTTGGGTTCCAACTTCAGAGTTCGAAGAACTGACCTTAAGGTCAAAAATATTGACGGCATTTGTGAACGGCAAATGAAGACAGTTCTGGGATGTGTCATCAATGAAGACTGGGAGGGGGGGAGGAATATATGACTCATATACTACTACTAAGTGTCGCGACTATTTTAATAAATTAATACAATTTACTACACTATTCATTCTTAAAAAAATAGTATTTCGTTTGAAAAAAAAATAGTTTAAATATTTTATGCAAACACTTATTTTATAAAATATATGAAGAATACAAATGATTTATTCAAAAAATTTACGACTTTCCCAATCCCAAAACCACCATTAGAAAATGGTTGCAAAGATGAGGTTATGTTCAAATGACCGCGACTGTCTCAAGAGCGTTTGGGACGCTGTTTAAGGACTTTGCTATGGCGCTCTTATTATAAAGTGAGGAAAATGAAAATCCCTTCAATTTTGCCAGGGCTGCAGAGAAATTGTGTTATTTATGTGATAGGCGAAATAATCAATCAATCTATTGAATTGTGACTATTCATGAAAAAGTACTGTAAGAATAGTTTTAATCACGGTTGTATTTTCATTTTCGTGTAATAAACTTCCGCATGTTATTATTTTTCTAACCGTACTTGGCAACAAAACCAAGCCGAAGGGCTCTAAGTGGAACAGATTTCCACCCTCTCCCCTTGACATAACCACTCATATAGAGGCGCTGTCCCTTCCCCACTCCCCGACAAATGGGTATGAGATATACATGAAAATCATGAAAGAGATTCGCCATTGGTGACATAATATTAAAATTCTTCATGAGTGAGAAAACAAAACTTCTGATCTTGTCAGAAAGTTTGGATGACCTCTCCACACTAACAAAAAGTTTTATTAAAGAATGTCAAACAGTAGGCTTAGAGCTAAATGAAGATAAAACTAAAATTATTCATTTTGGAAGACATGCTGGAAATGTGAGAACAAACTTAAGCATTGACAACTACTCGATTGACTGTGTAGAAAGTTTTAAATATTTGGGTGTAACAATAAACAGCAAAAACGTGGAGGATATAGAGATACAAAGCAAATTAGCTAATGCAAATAGGTGTCTTGGGGCGTGTACAAGACTCTTTACGTCAAGATTGTTGTCACAATGCTCCAAAATAAGAATTTATAAAACAATCATTCAACCAGTCCTAATGTATGGAAGTGAAACATGGACATTAACGAAGAAAAATGAGGGGCGGTTGATTGTTTTTGAGAATAAAGTTCTCCGAAAAATATTTGGACCAATATGTGATGAAGGGGTGTGGCGAATAAGAAAAAATAGAGAATTACGCAATGTATACCAAGATCCTGATATTGTGGCTTTGGTGAAGGCAAAGAGAATTAGCTGGCTAGGACATGTACATCGGAGACAGGAGGGCACAAGGTTAAAAGAGGTCTACCAGGCGGTACCGACAGGAAGGCGCCCTTTGGGTAGGCCAAAGATAAGATGGTGCGATCAAGTGGTCGAAGATGTGACCCGGTGTGGAGGGTCTGTGGATCTGGTGGAAGACAGGGTGGCGTGGAAGAGGCTCATAGACGAGGCAAAGAATCGACTGAGATTTGTTACGCCCCGGCAGTAAAGTAAGTAAGTAAGTAAGTATGAGTGAGAAAACTTAAATTCCACTAGGTGAAGATTATCATAAGCAAATAATCCTATTTTAATCTTTACACCTATAATGATTACTGAGACCTATAAAACCCTTCTCTTAAAATTGTTTTGAAAGGTTTGTGTTGAATATGAAATATAGTTTTCGGCCTAATATTTTTCATGATTTATTTCTGTAATTTTGTGATAACAGAGATGTGACAATTCCCCCCCCCCTCAACATTTGCCTAGATCATGATCAGCGTCAAGATGCCAAGCTGGCAAGGGCAGAACATGTGTCACAACACAAGGTGAGGTGACAGATCAAACATGTCAAATTACAAAACACATTCCTTACGAATAGCTTCCCACGCCGCTGTCACGCCGGGCACGGGAAGTAAAGGTGGCCATTACATTGTAATTCAGTATAGTTCGTGGCCTTTTCCTCAGGTATGATGCCTATTTCAAATTTTACCCTGCAATCTGTTGGTACCATTGTATACAAATTCCGTGTTCCCGAAGATTGTATTATTTTATGTTTAATGCAGAAAAATATTTTTTTTTAAGTACTACCTACATAAGTGCAAGTTTTCTTGTACTGAAAAGCTGAAAAATATTTGATCCTAAACGTTAAAAAAGTGTTAAAATTTTTGGCTTCCCATCTTTTATATCCTTCGAAAAAAAAACTAATGTAACTAATGAAAAAAACTTTATACATTCTGCTGTATGTGGGATCTTCTAGTCCTTTTACAAGCCATACAGCTCAAATTACTTTTAGCGTCACTCATGAGATCTCTCCTTTTTTTTTGAAGTTGTTGAACATCTTTTTCTGATTTTTAAAATCGTCACCTATCAAATTTATTCAATAATTTACCAAAGTTCTTTAACAAGTATGTCCAAACTTCCATTACTACACACTTGATAGCATTCCCTTTGTTAAAGTATGCCTCAGCGAGGTTGATCCAACGTTTCTAAATGTACAAATAATTAGTGAATAATATAATCCAAATCGTGCCATTAACCGATTTATTTGGCTTCTAACGTTTCTCATGAAGTTCCTGTTTTAAAATTTCTGGCTCTGCAAATATATAGATAATACTTAACGAGTTTTGTATTAACCACAACGCGATTGTTGTAGATGTGAAAGTTCTAACTATGATTATAATAGTAACACCTCTATCATGCATGGAATGTAGTGCACGGTTTGTTCCAGCGGTGAGTTTTGCCGCACGTGCTTTATCAAAGTTGTTATGAAGGCTGATCTAATCCACTGGTATTTGTGACCCTTTCATTTAATCGTTTTTATAATTATCGAGAACATAAACTCAATAATTACTGTGTTCATCTAAATGTTTGATAATTTGGCTTCTAACATTTCCCAAGAAGCTCCTGTTTTGAAATCTCTGGCTTTTCAAATATCTAGATAATACTTAATGAGTTATATTAACCACAACGCGATTTTTGTAGATGTGAAAGTTCTAACTATGATTATAATAGTAACACGTCTATCAGATATGCATGGAATCTAGTGCACGGTTTGTTCCAGTGGTGAGTTTTGCGGAACATACTTAAGCAAGTTTGATGTGAAAGCTGATTTACTCCACTGGTATTTGTGACTCTTGCAGTTAATTATTTCAATGATTATCGAGAACAAAACTCAATAATTTGTTAAGGTTTGTTAATTCCCCTTAAGCTGACCATACGACAATGATCAGAAATCTCCAATATTTTCAGATCAGAGCGAATGTAATATTCTGAGTACAAATTGAAGACGGAAGAAAAAAGGTTCTGGGGATTGATACCTTTGCATCAATTCTCACTTTTCAATCAGTCAGGCGTCGCCTACATCCACCTGATATTGAAACCCAATCGGTTGTGAATTGCAATTGAGAATCTATACTGTGCAGTGTGCATAGTGTAATTTAAGTCACGTTCCAATGAGAACTGTGATAAAAAAGCCACAAAGGCGGTTATTTTATTTTGGAGTTCTTCAATATAGTGGATATTCGTTGTATTTAAATATCTGATAAAAGTTCTAGTCTACTGTTAACAATAATGGAAACTTTTGAGTGTCGTGAAGTTTACGTATGTTCAACACAATTTTCAATTATAAATAGAGCAGAAGATGACATTTTTTACACTGTGAGGTTTTAGTATTCAAATAAGGAGAGAGGCGGGAAAAGGAAAACAGGTGATGGGAAAGCCTCTGGTAACTAACATATTTGCCCCAAAGAATCTTAGTTTTGTTTGCCATAAATATAAAAATTATTAAGAGCCCTAATTCTAAGATTTCAACCGCTGAAATAAAACATAAGTGAAATGGAGCTGAACTTCAGTTCACATTTACATTGAATAAACCCTCCCACCATGTGTGTTGGTATATATAAAACTATGTACTAATTAGCTACGGAATAGGTTGAAGGTCAGAAAAAAGCGAAAGACAGTGGTCAAACGCATGATTTATAAAACACTAAAAGATTATTTAATATAAAACTTATTACTATTACTGCTATCTATTTCATAGTTTATATTGTGCTTAAAGCCTGTCAAAACAACCATTGTTAGGTTTAGAGAAAATTTACTTTTGAATTATATTCTGAAAACTGCTATTAGATAAGTACATACATGATGTCGCCTCAGATTTAATTAAAAAGTGCCCTGAACATATTCACTTTGGCTAAATTACTAACAACTCGTCAACTACTCAACAAAATTAAATGCCAATCTTCATTAATGGTCTTATAACTTGAAAATTTGTCTCTTAAAGTGCTGTAACAAATACGTAGTTTTTAATAGATTCCTTTGGGATTGCAACTACTGTAGTTTAAAAATACTGAAAAATATGACGTATTTTTATATAGACCTTTCTCCGTGTTGCCGCAAAGTTATGCATTATGAAAAAATGTATTAAAATTTCAAAAATTACCATATACCTACCTGTCTATATAATTTTCAAATCAATTTGGACCATAAACCCCCAAAAATTTAAACTTAATCAATTAAAAATTCCATTGGTGTAATAGAACTGCATACCGTAAAACTGTCTTGATAATTCTTGATATTTTTATTTATGTCGCCCATGAATAGATTTAGTCTCCATACTCACGCCTCCGATTCATTATACTTTTAAACGTAGAAGTTCAATGCTTTGAGACGACCACACTTTATCACAACAATGATAAGAATCACAAAGTTATAATATAGTTATGCTCCTGTCCATTAGAGAAAGTTATGTGAATCAGAGCTTATCAGCTGTCATAAAACAAAATGTAGTGTTTCCTATTCCACTTAACCGCAGACAAGAAGTACTTTGTGAATTAAAAGTAATCAAATTCTGGAAAATATATAGCCTTTTCATTATCAATAGAAAAGAGTTTACTAATTGGCAGTAAACTAAAAGAATAACAAGTTACTATAGTTAATATCTAAAGGTCTTAATGAACTATTCATTTTAATAAAATCAGTTAAATCTTTTAATTTTAGTTGTTGAATGGTATGGAACGTTCAAATTTCCACAGACTTTTCCCCTCTTCTCCCTCGTTTTGTTTCAGGTCCCCGTAAAGAAAACAGAAAACCAATAAACATCCGAATATTTTTTGTATAAAAACAGAATAAAATTCAAATATAACAGCCATATAAAACAATTTTTTAAGGAGGTATTTTATATCTATGTTATATTATCTTCGAGCATGCGGTACTAATTATATTTCCGATTGGTTTTCATGTACTTTCGTTTTCCATCATAGAATAAAATAAAAATAATATAGCCTTAAATCCAATTAGATCCTGTTTAACCTTGTTTCTATATTGACGCCCTGATGTCGTTAATACAAGTTAAGCGAAACAAAATTTGGTGGCAAGTTAAAAGTAACTTAAATGAAGTGGCCGTCCAAATCTTCGGAATCTTCTTCAACGTTTATGTATGCGCCCCCTTAAGTGATGTCCCCCTACGCCGGTTATAAAAATATTGTTTGATATCAATATCCTATATTGTTTGAATTTGTATGCAGTTTTGGTAACTACTATGAGCCTCTACGTAACACATTTGAGTGTGATGTAATTTATGCGATAGTATAAAACGTGACATACTTACAAAATAATTTTAATCAACCCGTAACTTAATGCCTTAGGACTCTGGTATATTAAAGTTTGCTGCGGAACCAGCTGACAATGGCCTGACTACACCATGTCGAGATGAGTCTCATTGTTGTTTGTTAAGATTGTCTTACATCAAACCTCCGTCTCGTCTTTCTTTCTCTTTACGAACAAACGTTTTTAATAGATTTTCGTAAAATGTAACATTAATTTCTTTGTAAACATGTTCACTCATGATGATTCAATATTAAATTCTCAAAAATTTGTTCAACTGCATACCTCGAAACCTTATTTTATTCAAAAAAAATAACACAATCTCACATGGCAAATCATATGTACGACAAAGATTTTCAGGAAAATAATTATCTGAGAGGCCTTAAGGCGAAGCATTTCATTTGTGAGGCTGAAGATTTTCATTTCTGTCTGTCTTTCTACAAAACGAACTAACCAAAATATTTTAAATTTTTCGTGATGTTTAATTTTTATAGGCCACACTGAATTCGATGACGGCACATGTCACTCAATAGGACTTGGCTGAGCGTTAGCGAACATTATGTGTAACCATGATGGCAATGGTAAATAGCTGAATCGATACATTTGTAGAGAAACTAATAAATGTACGCTTATGTATTTTTAAAGCTGACATACTAATACATGTTGTTTAACTACCCCAACACATACAACATTATATTTTGGTTAATTGGTCAATAGCATAGTTTAAAAAATGAATCACGTAGAGTAATTTCGAGAAAGATTATACTTGTACTCTTAAGTTTTGCATGAAACTTCGTTTATACAAAAGCAAGAATGAGTTCTGTGATGGTGCATGTCCAACCATAGAATTTGGCTTAGCGTCATTATAGCCTATGACTCAGTAGATGACACAATATCCTTTTGCCTGCAGGGTCATGTGAAAATCTCTTTTCTATATGATTTTATGCTGTATATGTGCTCACAGGACACCCGAGAACGAAATAAGTTATAAACTGAAATTTTGAGTACGATACGTAGTGTGGCGTACGTCTACGTTGTATTATACGAGATAATTCGATAATAAGTAGGGAAATTTACTGATAAATGAGTGATAATGAAGTGTATGCTAAATAAAATTTTTCAGTGGCAGTGACTGAAAAAATTGTTACAGCTGGCAGTCAGAATTAAGCTACATTATCATGGTGATTTATTAAAATGGTGAATATGAAAATAACAGCATTCTACATATAATAATAGAAACATTGGAATTTGATCCATAGTACAAAGAATATTATTGAACAAGGTGGTGGCAGGACCTAACTATATACAATTTATCTTGTAACTTTGTAGCACTGGATACCTTATTCCTTAACACATGAGTCACACGTTAGCTAACAAGTACCGTTGGACTACGGGAAAAGAAATACGTTCTGACTCTAATATAACTACTTCCTTATCTCTTCACAAAATATGTTTTGCTCTTAAATTTAATAAGTAGAAGCCATCAAGTCCTATAGCTTTGAGCCAACCATCCTTTGCTAACAATTTAATGTTAATCATCTCTCGGATTATTCATACTAGAAAGACTTACATGGTTGAACATTTTCATTAATAATTGTTCAAGCGAAAAATTATTTCTAAACAAAAATTCAGTAACACTACGTTTCGAGATCTGCAATCTGCAAAACCTAAACACAACACTATTCTGTTTTTGTTTTATTAAGTGCATGTTTTAAAGTTAGTGAAGTTAACATACAACATGGTGCTTGTGGTTCCTTTCTTCGGCGTAATGATTTGTTTGTTTTAACCTAGTTTGTAATTATGTGTTAGCTTAGTTATTCACCTGGAGAAGAGATCGGATTACAGATCTCGAAACGTAGTGTTACCGATTTTGTTTCACTGAACGATGGCAAATGTCGGGGAAAATCCTGTTTCATTCACAATCCATCCATCGCCAAAAACAAACTTCAAAGTATTTTTAAACGTTTGGAATTTGGCAAAGGAACCATCTTTAATACCCTGTTATATTAAAAGTTGCTGCAATGTTGAAAGTGCATACAGAAAGTGGTCCATGATGTTTTCACGTGCCACATCCAATTTTTATGATGGCACTACGGCAGATAACCAAGGGCATATTTTCCTTCCTTATTTTCCAATTTGTTTAGCTGCACTTTCCAACGCAGTGTCGCTTGAGATTAAAAATATTAAGGGAGTTTGTTAGTAAAGAGATAAAAGAACCAGAACATCCGTTAGAAACCATAAAATTAAATCACGGAACCAACTTTTACGTAGGTTCCTGTCCTGGTGTTACTGGAAGAACTAGATAAATGCAGTTCCCTGTGTCTAACAGGTTAACATTTTGAACTATACAAGTTCATCGGTTTGAACAACACCGTGCTAGATATTGAAATACACGCGAATTAGCCAAGCAACAATGCACTGGCTGAAACTTGAAAGTAAAACTGAACGTACGTGTAAACACGTTACATTCCGCCAGCAAGCAGTATAAATAGGCAAATGAAGTTATAAATACTCCCTTCAGCTGACTGCGAACCCGACAACTTTGCCAACATCACATAAACCATAAACCACAGTGCACCTGTTTCCCTGATGTATGTGAGAAGTTTGGACTAGACTGAACATTTGCACCTCGGCAGCATTGTAGTTATCGTTAAATTGAGAATCCGTGAATGTTTTTCTAATAGAGTATCTCAGACCACTGCAGGTTAGTTCAGCCGTTGATATTGTGTTATTTTATAATTGCTCCTAAGTAGAAAATTACTCGCGCACTACAAGTGTAAACACCACATAGAGTATCGAATACATGACGACTTGTTACACACAATTGCGAAACGAAAAAGTTTAATCTTCGGGTACTTCAAGAATTCCGAAACGACTAGATTCAAAATCAGTAACCTTAAAAACCTGTGGGCAATCGTGGACGAGTTGCGGCCAACAGTCAAACTTGTGGCCTACAGGTGAATTTTTATGGACCACGATAACTTATAATGGTCAAGAGGCGAATATGTATTGCCCAAAATGTAACCTGTTATGGACACAAGCTAACTTAATGATCAAGGGATGAACTTATGGATACAGGTGAACTTTTATGGACCACACTAACTTGTAATGGTCAAGAGGCGAACTTATTGATAACAGGTGAACTTTTAAGGACACACGCTAACTTGTAACGGTCAAGAGGCAAAGTTTTATGGACACACGCTAACTTTAAATGGTCAAGGGACGAACGTGTAGATAAAAGGTGAACTTTTAAGGACACACGCTAACTTTTAACGGTCAAGAGGCAAAGTTTTATGGACACACGCTAACTTTAAATGGTCAAGGGACGAACGTGTAGATAAAAGGTGAACTTTTAAGGACACACGCTAACTTGTAACGGTCAAGAGGCAAAGTTTTATGGACACACGCTAACTTTAAATGGTCAAGGGACGAACGTGTAGATAAAAGGTGAACTTTTAAGGACACACGCTAACTTGTAACGGTCAAGAGGCAAAGTTTTATGGACACACGCTAACTTTAAATGGTCAAGGGACGAACGTGTAGATAAAAGGTGAACTTTTAAGGACACACGCTAACTTGTAACGGTCAAGAGGCAAAGTTTTATGGACACACGCTAACTTTAAATGGTCAAGGGACGAACGTGTAGATAACAGGTGAACTTTTAAAGACACACGCTAACTTGTAATGGTCAAGAGGCAAAGTTTTATGGACACACGCTAACTTTAAATGGTCAAGGGACGAACGTGTAGATAAAAGGTGAACTTTTAAGGACACACGCTAACTTGTAACGGTCAAGAGGCAAAGTTTTATGGACACACGCTAACTTTAAATGGTCAAGGGACGAACGTGTAGATAACAGGTGAACTTTTAAAGACACACGCTAACTTGTAATGGTCAAGAGGCAAAGTTTTATGGACACACGCTAAATTTAAATGGTCAAGGGACGAATTTGTAGATAACAGGTGAACTTTTAAGGACACACGCTAACTTGTAATGGTCAAGACACGAATATGTATTACCAAACATGTAATCTTTTATGGACAACCAAACACTGTATATGAGCGCGGAACTAATTAATGTTTGTTCATACGTGAATGTGAATGTAAGACATGATTATAAAGGTACAGAAAATTTTATTCGACAATACCAGTAACGGTCTGACAAATACGGACACAAATTTACATATAATAACTAGGTACAATATCATACATTTTTCGTTTTTGTACTTATTACAAAATGTAGTAGCGTTTGAAGTTTTCTCTGTGTCCTTATCAACACAAAGAAATTTTATAATCCATTTAAAAATACAGTTGTTTCTCTCTACTATACGCTAAGATATTATTGTTTGTTTTATAAGAGTTTTATGAATAATATCTCTTAAAAATTAACGTGTTTTCGAAATATTAATGATGACTTTTAAAACTGGTGGTTTTTCGTATATACAGAACATGTTCCTATATACACTGAGAGAATGAAACTTACACAAAATAATGTTTTACGGTTTGGCCATTTCTACACACAAAATTGTGCCACTGGGTTAGATCCAAGTTACATTATGATAATGACCAAGCTTATTATCTATATTAAATGAAATAATGTAAACCTTTCTTCGGTAGTACAACGTAAACTCATAATTCTGTTGAGCTTAAAATAAGTTTTTAAAAATTGTCAACTTTGAGCGCGCATTCAACCATACCAAAAACATTTTTGAATACTTAAATTTAACACGTTCAAGACGACGTGTACCCCATTGGGAACACGCGATCTTTCACAACTGCCTTCGTGTACCCGATCAGGTACACAATGGGCTGTCGTAAAGCGCGACGTGCGCTCGATGGGGTACACCTTATTGCTACGCATTTTCCTTATTGCGTTTTTATTGTTTGCATGTCTTTGCAGGTTTATTGAATTTGATCTACGTTTAAACAAATACTCAGACTATCGTGAACACCGCAGGGCACACGATTGCTTAATTTTTTAGGTAAATTAAATTTTTAGGCACCCCTTGGGATAAACGGAGAAACATGGAAAAAATTTATGGAAATAATTTTATTGTGCAAAATTGCGAAGTTTATATACTTTTCTTGTTATACTTAGACGTTTAAAGTTAAAGAAAGATTACTGGTTTTTCGCCATTATTATTGAAAAATGCAACGGCGTACAAAAGTTCCATCGTCGGAAATTAGCCATCGTCGTGAAAGAGTTCAAAAATGTCACACAATTCAGAGCTGCATATGAAAAGCTTAGCAAATATGGTAACCATTTGTACAGGGTTACATGGATAACCCTTGCGGTAAGTATTGGTGATCATACCAAATATATCTTTTCTTTCCATATGCCGTCAAATTTTAACACAAAAACATGAAAATAACCCAAAATGGCCTAATTTGAGTTTTGCAGAATTTTACAATAAAACATTAAACGGATGATACATCGTTTTAAAGATTTATTTACATTGTGCAAAGTTTGTAAAAATAAGTTGTGTTTGTATTTACAGGAAACGTTTCAACGAGAATTTTAAAATTAAGTTCTGTGTTATTCTTAATGTTATTCTTTAATTACATTAAAGAGTACGTTTGTTTCCAACGTTGTTCCAGAGATATTCTTTCAGGAATGTGGAGTATAAGCACTATTAATTGTATTTTCAAAATTAATTGCTTAAACTTAAACACGCAATACTAAAATGCCTGAAACTCAAAATATGCTTAAGAAAAAACTTTCTGTGTTTAGATTTTTGTCTCTCTGTATCTATACTGAATTTTACATGTTATTTAACTACATTAAATCATTACCAGTGAATAAACAAGCGTCTTAACAAAACAAAACATTTTAATTTTACAATGTCTAACTAATGCTTTGTTGTAGTTTTTCTTTCTTATCTTAAAAGATAACATACACAAGAAGACATTCCAGATGGAATGGTACTAATGTTAATCTACTCAACTGCTATCTGTATGGCGAATCTTTGTGTTACCTCTTATATTATGTCTAGCGAGTATTTCCATTTATCTAAAGTATCATTACTATACGTACCTGTTATACGTTTACTGTATACTAGCAATCACACATAGCTTTGCTTGCTTGCAATTTCGTAAACTTTGCACGTGTATGAGCACTTTTGCTTCAAATGAATTATACTTCTGACGCCAATTTTGAATTTGTCTTGTTGTCACGATCACAAAAATATGTCGAGAAGTCTATATTTATGGGCATTTTGATTTACTCCGGTTCAATTATTTGATGTCCCATAATTGATATGTCCTTGTTTCACGATCAAGAACAAATATATATATATATATATATATATATATATATATATATATATATATATATATATATATATATATACATACACAGACCTGAGAAGTCTACTTTTGTTAAAGAACAACCAAGATGGATTTTATAATTGTCTTTAAAATTTTAATAAATGTTAAATAGTAACTTTCTCTTTTATGTCTAATACTAAATATCTGTTAGACATGAAAAGTTAAAAGTACATTAACAATTATAAACAAAGTTAAAAGTACATTAACAATTAAACTAAATGTTTGTTTCTGTATAAACTGAAAAATATTTCAAATATTTTAGAAAATTAGAGCTGGAATTGTTTCACTGTCAGTTTTAGTTCAAAAGCACAGTAAAGTGAACTTTCATCTAGCATAGTTCTTGCCAACTGAATAAAAGGGCGTGTTTGGAGTCAAATTCTGAACGTTGTTTTAGGATATGTTCTAAGGCAGATGAGTACTTATCTAATTGCTGATGTCTAAAAACGGCGTGAAAACTAAGGATACTCCTTAGAGTATTTACACACTATAAATGTAAAAAGTTGAAAATAGTGGTTAAATTAATTAAAAATTGGTCATAAACCAGTTGATAACATACACAAAACTGTTGATTGCCTTTGAAAGGCTCTTTCAATTCATTCTTCACAACTTTTGAGACAAAGATGGGATTTTTCGAAATCCGTGAAACTCGGAGGGATTTTCGAAATTGTAATAGGCTAAATTTTGATAAATAGGCTAATTGGTTCATTATACCAGGGACTCTAATAATGTCCTTGTAACATTTCAGTACAATCGGTTAAATAGTTTACACGTGAAATCAAAACAAACAAAGGTACATTCGCATTTGTATTATTAGAACAATGATCAATATACGTACCACATGAATGGTCTGCCTGTCTATTTAACTAATAATAATTATTCTAGTCAAACTAACAATGTTGCTTGAAGATAAAATAAGTTGTTTGGTTAGCAGTACCGATAACCAAAAGAATAAAGTGGTGGCACTTTAATTTCTCCTTGAGGAGGACGAAGGCAATCGTGTGCGATTAGAGTGGGATTGGCGATTACGGCTCGACGACACGGCTTATATTATCGTCCGTAATGTTGTCATAATTTATTCATTATTCTGGTCGCAATGTTCGGATTTGTGGAGGGGTTTTTTAATGTTCAAATCGTAACAAAAAATCTTGGAAATCTTTGTACAAACGGATTCTAGATAAATAATGTTCGGTTTTCAGCGCCATTTTTGACAAAAAATCATTTTGGAAATTGATTACCGGTATAATTATATCGAATTCCTACAAAATACGTAATTACATTCACAATACGATTAAATTCGCTCATCTCTAAAGCAATTGCTAACTTTTACACAGTTTGCATTGGTGTTACATAGCCAACACTGTTTCAGTCTCTACGTTAACATTATGTTCATAGTTAAAAAAAAGTTTCAGTATTTTAAAACTGTACATTTTTGCACGTTGTGATTATCTTTTTTTCAGTTTGTTCTTACTCAATATAAGAGGCGGGAGCTCCAGCTGGGGTACACATGCACAGTGACGTAAGCAATGTTATGAGGATCGTTGATGCTATTAATAAATCTTAAAAATGGAATGGAACTGGGGCTCGATTCGCGTAGATGGGAGTAATGAATTCATTTCCATGTGATATAAAGAGGACGAGTAGTTAGCAGCGTTTTACATAATTATATTCTAATTAAAGCGAGGACGTACATATGTATTCTGTCGACGGAAGAGTTGTAGCAAAAACTTTCATTAATTACAATGTGTTAATATGTTTTAACATGCTATTGTGTAACACTTCACGGCACAGGAAACAGTCTTTCCTGCGAGAAGATTATTCTGAATTCTGTTTACGAGTTCTACTAACATTAGTGATAACATTCTTGTTCACAGGTTATATTTTATCTACTTACACTTATTGTATATCAACATAGTTTTATAATGTAGCCTAATGTGTGGTTTACGTGGCTTATAGTAGGGACCTGACAATTTCTTCTTAAAATTGTGTAATTGTCTGTCCGTCCGTGAGATAAAATCGTGTATTGTCTGTCCGTCCGCGAGATAAAATCGCGTGTTGTCTGTCCGTCCGTGAGATAAAATCATGTATTTGCCTGTACGCCCGTGAGATAAAATCATGTATTTGCCTGTACGCCCGTGAGATAAAATCGTGTATTGTCTGTCCGTCCGTGAGATAAAATCGTGTGTTGCCTGTCCGTCCGTGAGATAATTCTCGATAGAAAGGTCATTGAGACTTGAAACTTGTTACATAGGTTCCTCTTGTTCCAACAAAGAATTCAATTGATTTTGGGGCAAAAGATCAAAATTAAAATTAACCATGATGGCAGCAAAAATTGCAAATCACAGAATAAACCAATTTTAAAACAAACTCATAACAATATGGCATGATAATACATTACTTTAAGTCAGGAACTCCGATACTAAATTGTATCGGTATGTTCTTATTTAAAAGGAATGAAACAATCTTCCTGTTTCATGGTCCTTATATACGTTGAATTATCAAACACTATTAACACTAAATCTGTATGTAAGAGGTATAAACTGTAAGTTAACTACTCGTATACTTTACTGTATTACATAGAGATCATTAATATCCCATACAACCAGGTTTTGCCTATAACTGGAAGAACTGGAGGAAAAGGACGGCAAGTTCTTTAGAAAATTAGATAATATATATTATGATAAAGCCCTGCTTAAGCAGGATTACTTTTTACAAGCAGATACTATGTTGTCGACAAGTACTGATAAGGGACGTAACTATAAGGGAGTTGAGGGGG